>NC_064862.1:62681579-62981579 GCF_024139225.1 Suncus etruscus | reverse complement strand
CCATTAGAATTGAACATTCTTTTATTTGATAGAGAGGTGTTATATGGTATTTTATTTCTTCATAGTTGAGGTTTCAAGTCAACTTGGGCACAGAGACTTTGCGCACCAAACACATCAAGTTTTTCTCTGATGCACCCTCATTTTTCCCAAGGTACCCTGTATTTGCACACTGGTGTGCTCAGTGTTGCCAAGAGATCTCTTGGAGAATGGAAAACACATAATAGACAAGTGTTTTCTTACATTTCTGGAATTTAGCCATCTTAGGCCCCTTACCCAGCCCACTTTTTTTTTTCCTCTTCATGTGGTTGTCCCTCTGTACAAAAGTATCTCAATGGGATTGGATTAGAGCCCACCCAGCTGACCCCACATCAGTGAAATCATTTGTTTAAGGGCCTTGTATCTACACTCAGTCATATTCTGAGAGTCCCAGAGCTTAGAACACCAAGTCATAATTTAGAGAACATGATTCAATCCCTAACAGTGACTAAAGGACCCAAACCCTGATTCTATCTCCTGTTGGTTGTGAGCTTACAGGTAGCTGTAATATACAAATATGTCTCAAGGACTAGCATTGGCTTCAAAGGAATTAATGTTGTATTAAAGGCAGCATCCAGGTACTATGATTTTGAATAGAAAGATTAATGGTCAGCATACCCATTTTGTTGGCCTCTGCATCTTCTATTCCTCTTTGATGAGCCTTTTCTCCTGTAAAGCATACTTGTTCATTCATATTGGAAAGACAAGCTCAATCTGCTCGAGTCAGAGAAAATGTATCTATTTCAGGCTATATTTTCTTTGATAACGTTTTAAAAAAGGCTCTAAAATAAGATCTACTCTTAAAATTCTGTCAGTGAGATGTATTTAGAAAACCAATTAGGAGCTGAAGTTTTAGTACAGCAGGGAAGGGACTTGCCTTACACTTGGCCAACTCAGGTTTGATGTCGGGCACATGGTGTGATCCGCAGAATGTGTCAGGAGTGATCCCTGAGTGCAGAGTAGTGAGTGTAAGCTCTGAGAACTGCTGGGCATGGTCCCCAAACTAAAACAAACCAAAAATACCCAGTTAAACTCTAAAGCTAAAACCCCTGGGTTCTAGAATCCAATTTACTAAAGAGCAGTGGACCTCTTTAGGAAATTCTGCATAGACTGATGGATTTACAGAAGATAATCATGGAGAGAAAAAGTGGAGATGGGGCCCGGAGAGATAGCACAGCAGCATTTGCCTTACAAGCAGCCGATCCAAGACCATAGGTGGTTGGTTCGAATCCCGGTGTCCAATATGGTCCCCCGTGCCTGCCAGGAGCTATTTCTGAGCAGACAGCCAGGAGTAACCCCTGACCACCGCCGGGTATGGTCCAAAAACCAAAACCAAAAACCAAAAAAAAAAAAAAAAAAGAAAAAGTGGAGAAGATAAACCTAACAAAGCCCCTGCTTGACAATGCTGGAAGTGGAAAGATTAGATCAAGCCTCATTTTCCAAATTCTCCATAAAAGTAGTCTGCAGTCCTTTGCTCTCTGCATTGTCCCTTAAGGTCCCATTGCTAATAAGATGTCTTCAATTGAGCCAAATATTTTTCTATTTCTATTGTATGACAATCCTTCCTTTTTTATCTTTGCAAACCCTGTCTTTATCTTTACTGCTCAGTTATGCATGTGTCCATGCACAAGTGTGCTTAGATAAGTGCACACACAAGCTCCACAAGTTTAATACAGACAGGGCTACTAAAGTGTGTATAATAGTAAGATTAATATCAAAGCACTGATGGTGATCACAAGGGACAGTGCCAATTAGGTCCTCAATAAACAAAGGCTGAAATTGTTCACAGTCAAGATTAAATATCACTAACTGTGGGATCCTCAGTAGGAACCCTGACGATGAATGGTCAGAAGAACTGAGTTCATCTTCATTTAAGTAATACACAAACAAATTGCTGAATTTCACAGAATCTGACATGTAACAGATCAACAGGGCTATCCGTTGGACCTGGCTTTACTCAGTTCTAAAAATGCACACTGAAATAAAGGCAGGCAGTGATTGCTAGATAAAGACTGATAAAAATAGGGAAGGTAGGAAGGAGACAGGTATGCATTCGGTATACATCTCTGTTCTGAGACATCTGGAAAGGAAGGCAGTGGAAATGCCATGATAGTTCCTCTTAAACATACTTGTTTCCACCAAATCACAGTCTATACTCACCTTCCAGTATCTTGTTTCTTCTGCTGCTGCCTCCCACCTGAATAGAGACAGAGATGTGCATTGCCAAGATGGAAAAAACCAGAACACCACCACTTTCTCTGGAATCCTGGGAAAGGAATGGAACAGACTTCAAACTTTGGCGTCTGCCACAACTTGTATGCCAAAAAGCTGCTTTTTTAAAAAATTGAAGATTCATTGTAAGCTACTAAATCCGGAAGGAACAGCAGGCACCCCAACCTGCTTCTCTCTCTCCTTCTTCTCCTCCTCCCCTTCCCTCCGTAGGAGTCCGAGCACTGACAACAGATGTCCCTTCTCCCAGCCCACAGCAGACGCCCAGGAGCACCTTGACACAGAGCAACAGCCTGCTAGATTCTAGGGTCGGCAGCAATGAGAAAGAAATGCAGCCCCTGTTTAAATTGGAGGAGAAAACATTTCACAAACAGAGACCATTTGGTGAGGCCTGCGATTTGAAAAGGTTCAGAATTCAAACAAACAGAAGCAGAACCTAGCGTTTCATCCTGAGGCACCACTCCTTGTGAGTAATTTCAAGGAGCAAATGTAATTCCAACTGTCAGCTGCTTAGGAAGTCAGAGAAAACTGGAGATTGACCCTTGAAGACCACCAGGCATTACCCACCATCACCACCAGCTGTGTTTCCTGCAGGGAAATTGGGGTGAGGGGTTAATAAATATCTGCCTGGAAGAGAAAACCCAATGAAAGGTTCTCAGTGGAGGCACATTGGTGGGAGGATGCGCCTAGAGTCATCTCTAAGAGTGTGAGTGTGTGTGTGTGTGTGTGTGAGAGAGAGAGAGAGAGAGAGAGAGAGAGAGAGTGAGAGAGAGAAAGAGACAGAGAGAGACAGAGAGAGAGAGAGAGGAGCCAATGTGATTGTGTGAAGTGTGTTGGTATGTATGTGTGAGATACAGAACGAAGCAGCATTTAACTGTGTGAGAGATGGAGACAATATGCCTGTGCGAATGTGTGTAAGTGAGAGATACACAGAAACTGTGTGGCTATTTCTTTTTTTTTCCACCCGTTTTTTGGGGCCATACCCAGAGACACTCAGGGGTTACTCCTGACTATGCTCTCAGAAATCTCTCCTGGCTTGGGGGAACATATGGGAACCCGGGGGTGTGTGTGTGTGTGTGTGTGTGTGTGTGTGTGTCAAACCATGCTCCATCCTAGGTCAGCACGTGCAAGGCAAATCTACTGCTTGTGCCACTGCTCCGGCCACATGTGTGACTGTTTCTGAATATATTTGAGTATATTAGTATGAGAACAAATTGTGTGGTGTGTGTTAGTGAGAGATACACAGAGACAGAAACTGTGTGGCTGTGTCTGAGTGTGTTAGTGAGACAGTGCAGTTATCTGTGCATGAAAGTGTGTGAGACTCCATATCTCTGTGTGTCTCTTTCTCTTTTTCTTTCTTTCTCTGTATTTACCTTTTCTGCTTTCCCCTGAGACTTCTCTTTTTATTCACTCTTACTTAATGTAAGACTAATGGCAGTAATTATGGGTGCTTCCTGGGGTACCAGCAAGGCTCTCAGTGAAAGATGGCTTCTGAGGCTGCCATCTGCTCTGGGGGCACAGAGGAGCTGGGAGCCCAGCCCCAGCCCAAGATGCCAGCCGGGGACTTGCACCCCATGGAGAAACAGCACAGACAGATTGCCCTGGAGCAGGAATTTGGCTGTGAAGTACAATAGAAGGGGCAGGTTGCGGCAACCTGGCAAACCAGGACAAGGCCTCATTGTAGCTTCAGGCTCAGGCAAGCTGACACACTCCAACAGGCCCAGGTTTTCATCCTTGTTTTGTCACTTAGCAATTTTTGTCTTGGAGAGTGAGCTATTGGATCCCATTTAGACATTTATTTTCTTCGAAAACAAAATAAGTTTCATAAGTAGCTAGTTACAGGGAAAGCCTAGGAGCTCCATTACTTGTTCCAGGAGAGCTATGGCACCCCAGAAAACCCAGGACACACCCATCACACACCACGCCAACAATGCAGAAGCAGGGCCACTACTAGCTCCTGTCAGCTCATAGGAGCTGCTGGTAGTTCTATCAACTCTCTCTGTCCTTCCAAATATATTTGTTATTGATTCATCAGCATTTCTTATGCACAGGGAGACTAAGACCAGGACTACCTGTCCCTGGGAGTAGCTCTCATTTGTGAGACAAGTTTCAAAGCATCTTTTTATTACTTTAATACACACGCATTGTGATCTGAAGTAAGTCTCGGAGATGCTTGGTAAGTTAACCAAGGATGCACAGAACAGCTTTCAGAGTGCTTCTGCATATTAATCCTTTGATATGGTATTCTTTGATATATTTACCCATAGAAGACACAGGCCATCCAGTTCAATGTTTGCCCACTCACCTAGTTTAGAGAGATGAACTGAATGGACAGAGCAGCATGTTTTCATAATTAATTTAGTTTCTGTAGATGGCAGTTTGCTTCTCCCGGGTGAGCTGTCTAATATTTCCAGCAATTTACTACCTCTTGCATCCTTGACTCTTTCTGTTCCTCCATCCTAGGATCTTTGATTTCTCCTGCAGGTAGATGCCAGATAACCAGATTACATTTTTTTGCAGATACATCCATGTATAAAATAGACATTTTTACCTGCTGTCATGTAGCTAACATTTTATTAGGGAGAGAGATGACCATATCCAGAGAAAATAATATATATTCAATATAAACTGTGTTGGAAAGTGACATGTGATATTTAAATATGGTAATGTTTCAAGATGTCCGGGGAGGGCCTCTATAGGTGACATTTGCATAGGACAGGCATGGAGTCAAATGGTTGTCTTCAGGAAGGGTTTAGCAGATAGAGAGTCAGAGGAAGGGAATTGGGAAGTGGAAATGACCAAAGATTAGAGAGAACAGTAGAAAAAAATAGGATATTAGAAGTATTATGTCTTTTTTTAAGAACTATTATGAAACTCTATAGGTTTTAAAGATTGAATAGAGCCTAGTGCAGAAACAGGAAGGCTGGGCAGGATGCTGCTGTCCAGACAGGCAGGAGAGGATGGCATCATGGAGATGGAGGAAGTGACCTGCTACCTGTTATATTGAAAGTAGAGATGGTCAGAAGCGGTGTGTGGTAAAGCCAAAAGTAGTATCTCAGTCAGTCTTCTCTCTCTCTCTCTCTCTCTCTCTCTCTCTCTCTCTCTCTCTCTCTCTCTCTCTCTCTCTCTCTCTCTCTCTCTCTCCTCTCTCTATAGAGAGATAGGAGACAGAGGCTCCAGCTGGTCAGAAGCTATTGCTTATGTAGCATTAAACAGAAATTCAGGCATATAGGACATACATGCACGTGTTATATAAGCATGCATATATGTTTTATATACTGGCATAAGTAGTATAGTTTGGATCATTCGAGAAGCAAAAGTGGGTGCCAGTATAAGATAAGGGTTGTAAGCGGTGTTGAAAGGAATGTGAAGGGCAAAAGGGCCAAGGATGAGGAAGGTACTCTTCCTAATTGACAAGGGAGCTATATAAGGTGGAATCGAATTTTTGCAGACACTGTTCTGAAAGTTTTTTTTTTTTAATTTTTTATTTGTAATTATGAGAACAAGGATGCAAAGAAAGAGGACAAGGTAAAGTTACAGTGGAAGGACAATACATAACATAATTCTCAGAAGTCCCCTTGCTGATATCCCAACTTTGAAATTTCATCCAAAGAACATTAAGATTGTAACACACTATAATATTTCTTAACAGCACACAAGGCAATCTAAAGCCATAAAACTTACATAACTCCTTAAACATTACAGGCATAGCATTTTTTTTTACATTTCCATATTCATGCATATTAGCTTAAGTTGACCTCAAATCTTAACTGGGTTCTTTTTAAGGATTAGAGTCAAAGGAGCACAGCAAAAATGGTGTTAGAGTGGCAATTGTTGTTTGCATAGGCCCACCAAAATATGAGGGACATGGAAAGAAATAACCTTGGCCTAAATACAAAAAGACCCGACCCCTGAAGGTTCCTGGCACAAGACCAACTCTAGGCTCCAGGCAAGCTAGATCGTCCAATCCAAGACATTGTCTGTAGTGCCAACACACTTATATTTTTCACACAGTCTCTGTTGTTGGTATCAAGCTTCTGTATTTAAGATCCTGGAATCTGTATATCCAACATTGAAGTCAGGATGTGGAGCGTCCTCTGGTTTCACCTTACAATCAAAGGGCAATGCAGGGAGCCCTGTCCTGTAAGCAAATCGTTGTTGTTGTTAAGTCTTCTCAGTGTTAATGGAAGTCTCTTTTGAGCAGGACAATGTCTGAGCAGTGTAGAGTCTTCCTTGGTAGAGGATTGCTTCCAGGTGATGCTATAGACCAGCCTGGATGTTTTGTGGATGGCTTCCCTGGTTCAGGGGAATGTCCTTTCTTCTGAGGTCTGTGCCAGGTCGTTATGTCAATGTTCAGGGTGTAAGGTCCCTTTGCACTATAAGATTAGTCTGTACCAATCTCTATTAGATAGGATCTTATTTATATGTATAGTATTTTCCCATTTTAATGTGCCTATGCAAAAAAGGAGCAATGCCACGTGGTGTTCTTGGCCCATAAGGGGGTGATAAGAACAATTATGGTTCAATCATAAGCATTAATCTGGGGGACTCTTTCTCTAAGATTCCTTGTTAAACAGCTCAAAAAGAGAAGAAGAAAAGCGGTTAGAATCGTCACTATATAAGACAACATTTAGTAAGAATTATAGCTGTCAGAGAAAAAAAACCCAAAATATTCTAAAGAAATACGTGTCCATTTTATGTATCTTGAAACAGTTTGGGGTTGTTACACACAATGCACGGCTTTGGTCTGTGATAACGCTTGTACACTACTGATTAAAAAGAGTAATGTAGATTAGAGATGTTTGGGGGGGATAGAGAGTAAAGGAATAAAAAAGAGCTTTGTAGGGATGTGGGAAAGGGCACGATACATAATAAAGATTCTGGATACGTAAAAAGTAACATAACAGTAGGAATGCACTTAATATATGAAGTACGCGCGGGGGCGCTAGCCCCCGCGCGGTTCTGCAGTTTTGGGATGCAAAGGGCGGGATTTCTCCCCCGCCTCCCCCCAGGGCCCGATTAACCAGGCGTGGCCCTGAAGACCCACCAGGTTTGGGGGGATCTTGGCCCCCTGGACTAGGAGTTCAGCCCAGGGGACCTGTGGCTAGCTGTCCTGCCCAGAGCCCCCCACATACCAGTCAAACACCCAGAAATCCTGGCATGTGGAGTGGTCTGAGCCCAGCCGTGCCTCTCAAGTTTTTTTTTTTTTTTTGCTGGAGGGTCCTATCAGATCACCTAATTCAACAATGCTCCTTATGGCACTGGATTTGTCCCAATCTTTGTGGCTGCTTGAAGAAAGGAAAGGGAAGTCCTCATTGGTGCAGGAAGGTTCAAGCCTCATATCAGGGATTTCGTGAGAGAGAAGTGAGAGTGGGATGACAGGAGCAAGGGCACAAACACATCAAAAATGAAAGCTGAGCCTTATTTTGTGCTTAAGACGGAGACAGAATTTGTCTACATATGAACTTAATCTTGACATCAACCTAGGAGGCAGCAATTGAGCTCCAGAACCAACAGCTCACATTTGAATGGGGCAGTGGTAGCACTGAGATATTAAAACTAGTAACTCCTGAATTTAGACATGGCCTGTGGGATCCAGTCTGTCTTTAGAGGCACTTTGTGCAAAGACTACTGTCGTGCTTTCTTCCTGGATGCTGTCTAACAGGAGTTTTTTAGCTAAGGACCCAAGACCAAGCCAGACAACAGTCATAATGTCTCTTACAGCCCCAAACTCCATTCCCTCCAACTCCATAGATCTCTTAGCTGTATTAGGGATACAACTTCTCTCTATTTTGCCTTCCACTCTCTTTGCAGGACTTATCAATACAGGGCTCCATTAATGCAGGGCTCCATCAATGTTTGTTGAACAACTCATTTAACAACTAAAAAAATGAATGGTCGGCATTGCCTGTAGTCTGCCTCTTGGATTCCAAAGAGCAGTACACTCAATTGCTTGTGTCAGGAAATGGTTTTGCTGAAATTATTCTTCAGTCTGAAGAACTGAAAATTAGGGAAGAATTTTTTTTTCACATCCCTGTTTGCTAGTTGACTCAGTGGTCATGGGTTCTCACAATTCCCTTATTTAAAAAATAAGGTTTCAGTGCATGACACACTATCTCATACTTACTGGCTTACACTGGTAATGCCACTTTAATATTTCTTATGGCATTAATGGTTTTGGTTATAGACCAGCTCTGCAGCTCTGTGTAGAATCTGTGGCAGAGCTTGGCCAGTTGTGCTAGGATGGTTCCATTCATGTCTGACAGTTGGACCAGTTTTGGCTCATGCAATAGGTATGACTCAGCCATATGTCTCTCATTACAGAACAGAGTTCTTTGAACTTCCAAAGCAGCATGAGAGCAACCTCCAAGGTGAAAGTCCTTTCAGCATTTGCCTTTCTCACTGTCACATTGCTATTGTGCCAGTGACATAAAGGTATTAACCAGATTTAAAAAGTAGTTGAATAAATGCCACCTTTGACTGAGGACCTGTTGCGCCATGTTGAGAGGAGTCCTGTTGTGAATGTTTCTGTGTGGAAGACATTTGTGGCCACTTTTTGTAGCACATCACACCCTTTTGGGTTCAGTTCTTTTTCAAGTATCACGTTACTCAGGTGGAGCCCGATTTTCTTTTCCCCTTTGTCTGACTTTACCCCATATCTATTTCATTCAGTTTTCAAATATGTGTACATATTGTCTGAATCGAGTGATTTTTGGCTTTTTTGAAGTTTTGACTGTTTCCATAGGACTCTTGTTTCCTTCTATTTATTATTTTTATTCCTTCCCTTCGTCTTTAATCCCCCTCCTAACCTTATTCCATCCTTCTGCCCACACTTACCGGTACTTTCTTCTTTCCATCTTTTTTCCCCTTTGCCCTTTCTTTCTTCTTCCCGGTTCTTCTGCCCTTCCTTCCTGTGCCCATTTTATGAAATTGATTTCTCTTTAATGTATGTGTAGTCATTTCTCTAAAAACCATGTTTATCAGGGAAAACAGATGGTACAGTTAGTGGCTAACCCTCCTCATGAAGTAATTTGGGGACACTGAGGACAGGCTAATTCTATTCTTGTTCAGTATTCCCCAGTCTCTGTGCTTCCCCCTTCTCAACAATCATTTGACATGTTTGTTTTTTTTTCCTGACTTCTCTACTGAACCAAACGTTTTTGCATAAAAAGACCATTGTTTGTCTGATTTGCTATTGTTTCCTGACCCCAAGCACAATGTCTGCCTAAAGAACATGTTTTATAAACATGTTGTATTAAATGGAATTGAAAGCTACAGAAAAGATATGACATTTGAACTGGGATCCAAACAATATCAAATAATATTTAATACACAGCAACTGTGTGAGTAGCATGGGTCATTCTCATTTTGTAAGTGAAGAAATAGGCCCACGGGGGTTAAATGATTTGCTCTAGATCAGAGAGATGGTAAAGGATTGGAATCAGGCTGTGTGCATTCCATTGACATATTACCATTAAATGCAGAGAATGAAACCCCCAAAATAAGAGACTACAGATTCTTTTACTGATGACTCAACTGTGGTATTCAGACATCTTTTCTAAATTTCTCAATTCTGCCTTGCTATTCACCTATCCATCAAACACATCCACCCATTGCATCCATCAGTCCAGTCAACCCAAAAATGTTTAATGGACTACTAACTACTTTTTATTCAGATCTGGATCCCCAACACTGAGAAATGACCTGGTATGTAGCTGATACTTTGTAAGAACTTATTGAATGAATGTTCCAGGGAGTGAGAAGGTAGTAGAGACATAGTTTAATGAAAGCATGAACTCTGGAGCCAATTAATTTTGCATTCACATACTTGCTTCTCTCTATAGCAGCTGGATACCCTTCTGTATGCTATTCAGGCTCTGCCCTAGCTTATTCTTCTGCCCATGGGGTTAATGAAAGTGCTTGTCCTCATGGGACTATTAACACAGTTAAAGATTTTTATATACATATTCACATGCACACTTGTATCCACACTCATGTATAATAATGGCTGTGTAGCCTCACTGTCATTTCATTTGTTTACTATTGTTAAATAAACAGCAAAAAATGTTGATAAGAAGACAAGGTCACTGTTATCATTGAATGTATATTTAGAGAATTTGATTATCAGGCAAACAAGATAAATTTAAGAGAAGTACATGTTCCCTTGAAGTATCACCTTTTTCTAAAATTACTCACTTATTCCTGTCATAGAATATTAGATTTATGGGTAGATGAAATTACTGCTGCTTGGGGGGGGGGATTTAAATTGAGGAAGCAGGAAAAACTGCCCCCTCTGTGGGACCTTGTTCATTCATGACTTCAGTGACAGTGCCATATGGTTTCTTGGTATCTGTGTACCCAGGATAGTCTGAGTGTCCACAGGGATTTTGTGGCCTTCATTCTTATCCATAGATACAGATAGAAGTAACGTTCTCTCTGGACAAATGAAATCTCTGCACAATGTGATAGCAGCTAAGTCCAGTTCTATGTGTGTCAAGTAATGTGTGCAGAGTTCAACTCTGTTTTCTATTCATAGGTATGATTGGTAGCCCATAAATGGGAAATCTCAGCATTCTTTAGAAAGTTTTTTACAATCCCTAAGGATGGGGAGTCATAGCTATGGGGGTGTCCTTCATGTTCTCTGTGATGGTTATTAGCAGGTGTGTGATCAGTACACTCTGCCACTATGGCTGCAGGAGCCCAGGGCAGTAATTCTTACCTCTGACTTCCTGCTTCCCTGTAGATTGATGTATACGATAAAATGCCCAACAGCAGGCACATTAGGACCTGCGGCCATAACTCAGGCAAGACTGTTACTCTTGGCCTAATGTTCCCTTTTCTCTTGCAAAGATTTCTGAAATACAGACCCAGATAACCAGAGGCTTTTGGAATTGGAAAGGATATAAAATCTCCACCATGAAACCCAAACTTGACTTGACCTAAAATCTTTTCCAATATGATTTTTGCTATTCCATCACTCATTCACAACCCACACTAAAGTTTCAATTGTTTCTAGAAAGCACCCTGCTCTTTTGGTTCTTTGTGTTCTGTGTGGTTCTTCTGTGCCAATTTGGGGTGCTGGACTTCTATTTCTGAAGAGTTATAAGACATAGGTGCCAGGGAATCATATTCATACTGGGTGAAGAAAATAAAGTATACCAACTGAAACCCAACAAAAGATCCATATATAGGTTCAGCCTCATGTGCTGTTTGACTTAGTATATGAGTAATTGTAACAGAATCCAACTTTTGACTATGCTTCTAAATTTTTCCATCACCAAGATCTGCTATTTTTCATGGAAAGTTTTTGAATATCCCTGTAAGAGAAAGGATAAATTAGCTCTAAACCTCATATTCTTTAAGTATGAAATGCAGTGGAATCCAGACTTCTTTCCCCCACTCGCTACTAATGTCCTCTTTTCTCTTTTAACTCTAATTAGGAATATGGGATGCATGAACTGACCTGAAGTCCCTGGAGCTGGTAGTATTATCAACTTGCCCAATCAACAGTACTGAGAAAGAAGGAATGATTTTTGCAGTGAAAATTATATTTTCAAAGTCTGCATTGTTGCTTGTATTTTTTTCTTCTTGAAGAACATTTCTCATTGATACCAGTTATTCTTCCATATGATCTCCAGGTGGAGAAAATTAGATTGTCTTTCTGCTTCCATAACTCCTCATGTAAAACTTTCTTACATCAGATTTTGGTTGTTCAATCGATCACTCATACCCCACCATGCTTTGAGACCCACCAAGGAAATCGCTATAGCTAATGTTTGTTGGAATGGTCCAACACTCTGCCAGGTTGAATGAAGGGATGATACCTTACACTGGTCTTTGATTTTACTACCCTAGTCCTTTCTGTTATATTCTAAATATTCTGCCTTATCATTTCTAGGACTGAGCCATGTCTTCCTGCCTCTTACCAGAGTTCATCTGTTTGGTGATTGCATTGGGTTGATGAGGATCCTCTAAAACTCTTGTTGTCCCCAAAACTTATCAATGCAACCTTATATGGGAAGAGGGTCTTTGAAGATATAATTTGTCAAATGAGGTCATGGAGCATTAGGGTTGACCCTAGTGAAAATCTTAGAAGAGATGCAGAGGTGAAACTCAAAAAGGACTTGTGAATAGGAATTAGAATGATACAATTGTAAGCAATAGGTCCTCAAGAATTCCTGAAACTGGTATAAAAGGCAAATGTGGATTCTTCTCTGGAGTCTTTGGAGGGAGCTTGTCTTCCTTAGATCAATCACATTGTACCTTAATTAATGTAATGAACTTGGAAAGAAAGAGACTATAGTTCATAACCTATTGCCATTTCTCACTTGATATGTGCTTAAGACAACATTATAATTTAGCCTCTGCCGTTCTGTTTCTTCATCTTCATTTAGGGATGGAGTTGTGAAAAGGACTGAATGAGTTGCTACATGCTCAGTGTTCAGCCATTGTCTGTCAAACTACAGCTCTTTAACTTGTACATAGTGGTCCTGCCACCTGAGTCTTTTTTTCTTTTCATTATTTAGTCCAACTTTCTTCCATCACAAAGGGTGTGGCATGAAGTTCCCTGCATAATCTATAATGAAAGGCAGAAAATAAGAGAAATATCGCCTCCTTTGTTCTAGAAATTTACTTCACATAAAACAACCACAAACGATTGGACAGTCTTTGAAAGCCACTTGCACTGTTGACAAGAGTAGAGCTTATTGGTAATGAAAATTGGCCAGGTGCTCTCACACCTGCTTCCCTAGTAAGGCCTTGTCCAGATGGTTGTTAGGCCCCAAGGACAGGACCTTGTGTTTATCTCTGTTACATTTCATGCTGTATAATTCAGCTTTCTGCAGCAGCTGGAGGAAATCTTCTGAGATCCTTATTCCATTATGTAGCATACTGTCTATGAGATCAAGTTCCAACTTAGTACTACACATACAATTTTATTAGTCTTTAGACATACCCTGGATAAAATTGTTGAATATTGGCCAAAGGTCAGGATCAATCTTTATTCCTGGTTTAGGTGCTGGAGACTTCTCTAGCAGTAGCGTAGAGCCCTTGGGTGAGGCTCTGGAAGAATTCTTCTAAGCCCCTAGATATTCATAAGAGTAAAAAAGAGTGTTCCTCTCTCATACAACAAAGCCAGGATCCCTGGGGTTAGTTTCAGCTACAACTGCACTTAGTAGAACTAATTTAATTCAGAAAGATTTTAGAAGTTCTTATAGGATTAACCAATGTGTCTTTGGATGAGCAATGAACCCACACTTCAAGAGGATATTGGAAAATACAAGAGCTGTAATTGCTCACCTTAATTAAGCACTTAGTTTGGGGCAGACACAATGCACTGACTCACTTAATATCGTCAACAGAATGTTGAGGTGGAACCCATTTAGTAAATGAGAAAATCTAGTCTAAGGAAAGCTAAGAAAGTAGCCTGGGCAGGAATGTGGCTGAATAGTAGAGCATATGTGTCCATACACCTGCCAATTTGGTCCCCAATGGTGTCTGAATTTGCCCTGAAAACTGTCTCCATCACTGCCTTTGGATTCCCGGGCGAGAGCCAAATATACCACCCCCTTAGTGAACCACACAAGAATTACATTAACCCAGGGAAGGCTGAGGAAGGGAGGGGGAAACCACATAAATTATCCAAAAGCAGGTGCTATTCATTAATGCATCAGAATCTCAGTCTCACGAAGTTTCCTAATATTCTGGAATATTCCTACTTCTCTTCCTCAGTGTCCCAGTGTTTCTTGGCGTGTCGTCTTTTTGTGATTGCTGAAAAATGGAGTGCATGCTATTTTGAGCACCCACCTTTCATTTGGTCAGGTATCATGTCTCTGTGGAACCTCGCTTCCTCCACCATCCAACACAGTCCCTGGCACCAGGCTGATGCTCATGAAATAGCTATTGAATGAACTCAAGGCTCCAGATGTACATGTGACCTAACCCATTTCAGTAGAAGGCAAACTTGATTTAGAGTACTTTTATGTTGACATGCAACCACCTCTGTGCAGTAGTTCTGAGTCTCAGGAGGGAGTAAGTACTTTTTTTTTTTCCTGAGCACTAGAATTAATTAAGGTCTGTGACACCCTTTAAAATTCCTTCCAATATATAGCCGTTCTCATCGGGCTAAGCACAAGGCAGCATTATGGTGCCATTATGGGGCCTGATGCTAATGGGCATTTGTCAACCTCCTCCCCCTCCACAGTATGAGACCTGTGAATCCCCCAGTAATTGCCAAATAACTCATGGAGTGCTTGGGTTGCTAAATTAATAGATGAAATAATAGAGTGAAAATAAGAGAAGGCATGTGAATGAATAGACGCCCCAACAGGGAGGTTTTCCCAGAGCGTGTGTCTCTTAAATAAAAGATAGAACTCTAGTTAGGATGGCAAGAATGGAGTTTTATAGACTGTGGGATAGTTCACTGGTTTCCTGGGATGGTGCAGTGGCTGTAGTTGATTGGCAAATTCCTCAAGTATAGGGAAGTCAGTCCACTTTCAAGGATAAAATCAAAAAGACAAAGAAATCCCCAAGCCTTAGCAGATGTACTTGAATATTGTACTTGAGTTCAGTATTTATTAGATCCATAAAATTAGCATGAAAATTGTCCTTAAGCAAATTGGATTTCTAGGAAAAAAAGTCCTTAGATGTTCTAAACTGGTGACCAAGAAATGACTGTTTAGGGGTTGGGAAGTTAGTTAAGAGTCAGAGCAATCAAGGGTGAGAAGGTAGTTAGGGTAGTCAAGGGATAGGGTGACCCTTCTTGGGCTCAATCTTGCCACCACAATGCCTCCTTAATCTCTCAAGAAGACCTCAAGTATGGCTGGGGAGATCTGGATACCCCACACACTCCAAAGCCCCACTAGCATTGTATCATCAATTCCCAGCACTGAACTACCTACCTGAATAACCATTACTGGGGATGGACCCTAAATTCTCTGCTTATTACTTGGGCTCCCTCAAACTCAACAAAACCTGAGTTTTGAGCTGAGCAGACTGATTCTTGAGGGTATTTTATCTTTGAATGATGGACTGAGATCAATGTTTGTTTACACAGGAAGCCACTGTGCAGATATTATGATGCTGGTGATCAGTAATTTAATCAATAAATTCAAGAAGGATTTGTTACAGGTGATATAAATATAATTGTTAAGTAGGTCACCACCTGGCTTCCTAGAACTTGATCCTATATTAATGAGGGACAGTCTCAGAGTCTTCAGTGCCTCAAGAAACTCAGAAGGGACCCTTGAAGTAAAATATGAGGGTTTTTCTTCCCTTCAGTATAGATCACTAAACCAAGAGCTTTAGCCTTTCCAGGTAAATGGTCAGTGCCATCCCCCAGCCCTAGATTGAAGTTTGTGACTATTGCTATTGAAGTGAGATTTGGGGTAAAACACTATACCTATTTATTTTGATTTTTCTCATTTGCAAAATGGTGGCAACCTAGTACATAGTGAACATTTTTTTAGTGGAAAACATTTTTGTTTGTTGAAAGTAGTATCTCTGGAATTCTGTATGTGATAAGTAGATGTTAGCACTCTTTGCTATTATTACTATAATTAGCATTATTTAGATGTAATTTGGTAATAATAGAAATAACAAGATGGCAAGAGGGCTCATTGATGACGAAGGTGGCCCACTGCCCTCAGACTGTCCCTGGGTGAAACAGAAAGAGCACTCTGATTTGGGTCCAATGTCACCTGGAACCTAATGAAAGTCTTGCTATTATTTATTTCTTTGGGGGTCTTCCAATCATTATTCAGGGCAGTTCAGTTGCTTCACCCCATAATTATCAGCCAGTCATGCTGGCAGTTCTCTCTTATCGATTGAAGATGCAGTTCTGCTTGGGCTCTGCAGTAGCAGGTACCAGCAGGATTACCACAGCAGGTAAGGAGGGTCTTTAGTTCCACACCTTGGTGATGCTTGGAGGCCTCCATAGCTTCACCCAGAACTATTCCTAGTGATTGATGCTTGAGAAACCATGTGCTTCTGGGGATCAAAGATGATTGCAGCCCAATGGCCTGAACACTATGCCTATCCCTGTAGGTCATGTAATCCTTATCCTCTTTAATTTTGGGTCTTCCAGAGAGTGCTCAGTGGCCCAGGTTTTATATCTGGTCAGTAATCAGCCAAAATGATTAGATGATTCAGTTGTTAGGACCCAAGGATGTAATGCTGCTTGAGCACTTAATGCCGCTTGTGGCACTCCAGGGCCACACCTAGTAACGCGAATATGCATGGGTATAAGATCTCATTACTTAAGCAACATGCCCAGCCCTTGCTGTTTTATTTTGATGCACCTTTATATTTGTGATATCTGCAAATATTCGATGGACTGAGTGGTAACTTTAGTTTCTGATAGAATGACATAATCAATATTGACTTGCCCTAGTCTGTAATGAAAACCTTGATTTGAATGAGTTTCTAAAATGCATTTCATAAATAATGAGGGGTTACCTCTAGAATTTCAGTTTTTAGGTCTTTTAGATTGCACATTCTTGGGGTTGCCTTTGTCAACCACCAGCCATTTGACCTTTTTGCTCCTTCATATTTTGCTTCTGTTATCTTCAAATTGGTTTTTTTTTTTTTTGGAAACCCCAAACCAGTCTTAATGGAGGAAACAAAGGCAATTTCACTCATCCCCCTCTCTTGTTTTATCTGTCAAGCTAGTGGCCAGAATTTGGAGGGCAGCAGGACAGATGCACCTGGACAAAACTCATCAATGAAAAGTTACTGTACTCACCCCTTTCAAATGAGTGGGTTGGGTCTTCTAAAAAGGTGTGTGGTGTCCAGAACACAAAAAAAAATTGGGTTAGGGAGACTCAGGGGCTTAGTGCTCCTCACTAGCTCTATACTATGGAAGTTATGATCTCAAAATTGCATTTCTGTTCTAGGAGAGGGGAGAGCAGAGGGCTCTGCCAGCTTTATGGAAGGCAGTTTTCAACAGCCTTTCCTCTAGACCATTAGCTTATTGATGGTGGGTAGTCTTTCCAGCAAATCTCTTTTGATTGGAAGCATATAATGAAGGCAAGTTTTAGGGTTGTCCTCACTCCAGGGAGAATTGAAGCTGGTCTCTGTTATCCCCAGCAAAAATATCATGCTAAGTCTGTTTCATCTCGATTTTTAGAGCCCCTGTTCCAGTCTTGAGGGCTAATGACTATGCTGAGCCAACATAAAGGGGCTTTGTCCACAAGGGGTAATTCAAATAATGCTAAGCAAAGTCTTGGGCATAGACTGCTTTCTCTTTAAATATATTGCCTGCAGTCTTTCCCAGTGTCCTGCAGAAGAGCAGAGATCATGGGGAGGTGAAGTTTATACCTGAATGGTGTAAAATAGGCCCAGACTTCTGCCTCCAACCTTTCTTCTTATTAACAAGGACAGAGTGTAGTTTTTACCCTCTTGGATTGACCCATGGAGATTATGGAGAACCCAGTAATTCAGTTTTCTTTCCTAGATTTCCATTTGGGAAATGAGAAGAGGTGCCACAGTTTCTCTTATCTATATATGCATCATTGTTTGACTATATCTATATGTAGATATTTTGATATGTTTGACTTATCTATATATGCATCGTTGTTTGATGACTATATGCATCGTTGTTTACTTTTAGATTGTGATTTTGGATTTTGGAAGTCAAAGGGTACAAACTCTTGAAACATAGAAAAGACTTTCTGCTCAAGACTAGGTTTCAAATGTCAGTTTTCTCACCTCAAAGATCAACTTCTAAGTCTTTTGCTCTTTGGATCTCTGCTAGGGAAAACAAACAAACAAACCCATATTTTTTCTGAATATGGTGGGCATAGTGCTCTAGCTGTGTTCAGTCTGGTTATCATTTTATAATAAGATTCAAAAACTTATCATAGAATAGATTAGAGATGAGATAAGAACCCAGCGCTACCCAAATTCATGTGTCAAAGCCCTTTGAGAAATGAAGTAATGTGGAGAAAGTTCAATATTGGGGACTGTTAAGAAAGAAGGAATGACTCATTTCATAGTCAATGTTTTTGTGGCTTCTCTACCAGAAGACCTTATGGTTAGATCTGTTAGGGTGTTTTTCTTCATAATTCAGGTTCCAGAGTAGAATATGATACAGAATTTAACTAAACACTGCTGGGGCCAGGGATAAATCCTCACATGTGTTTGAGGAAGTTACTTTCTTATTTTAAACAGTATTTCCATTAGGAAATTATAGTTTCATTGATTAATTCAGAGGTATTCATTATATCCCCAATTTTAAAAATAATTTCTAGAAGGTAGATTTTGGGGATGAGGTAATTTGTGGTTCTGGGCCCTTTTTTCTAGGGATTTTAGAGCAAGTGCTTGGCTCATAGACATGTGTTCCCTAGATCTATTTGTATGTATTTGATTGGATGAGATGGAGTAGTTAGACAGGTGTAGAGGAGAAAATCCTCATCCTGCTTATCTTTAAATCTTGTTTCAGAGCAAAAATGAGATACTTAGCTGTTCACTGCTTTTCAGCATAGATATCAAAAAAGCTATTTTAAAGGTTAGGCTGGCTGACTTTGGGGTGATTCCTTAAGTGAGGCACAGAAAGTACCTTTAATGTTGACCTTTATTTGTTTATCAAAGTAAGAAGAGCCTTTGTCTTCATCTACACATTTGCTCTGCCTGGGGCTTCAGAGGAACCTAGTAAGGGTTTTCAGCTCGGAAAGAAACAGAAATAATCTTGTAATATAAAGATGGAGCTCAGTCATCATAAGGAAGGAAGAGTCCAGAGAAAGTTTGGAAATTTTTTTGATCTCAGGAACCATTTCCAAAGCTCAAGAAGGTAGGTTCAAGCCAAGACCCCTGAGCCTGCTGTTTCAGTGCATATGGAAATTCTTGGGGTTCTGTTTCTTGATTGTATTGGAAGGATTGTGTTGGAAGATGGAAGGAGTTTTATAGTTTAGAGAACCCTAGACTGTTAATTAGAAGTGGCTCAGCTTTCTTAAACTGTGGCCCTATCATAACAACTTGGTCCTTCTACTCACAATCTGGGTTTCATAAAGGTTACATACATACAACTGAATATAAAAGATATTAAATACAAAGAATGTATGTTGATACATTTTATGATGACTACTGTTTTTAATATCTAGAACTACTAAATACATATTAGATAAACAATATATCACATGCATCACACATATCTCTGTGTGCAAACATTTAGTATCTTCTGACTTTTTGCACTTGAGTTTTCCATCACTAATACAATGGAAGAGGAAGATAAGTAATAAGTAAACTCAAAGAGAATTTATTAACAATATTAATGCCACATGAGTGATAACATTTCAACTATAATCAGGAAGAGGGGAGGAAAATGGGGAAGTGGCTTCCCTATGGTATTTTTTAATAGTATCTACTTTCACGATTACTTAAATGCCTCTGGCAAATTATGTGAGCTTGGGGAAGCAAGTCTCTGCCTAACTCCATAGACTCATCTTGAGCCTCTGGCCACATTCACAGGAAGACTCATGATCATTTCTTCTCTGGAGCACATTTTTCTGACACAATCCCCTTTCCAAATTCTCATCCTTTTGGGTGAGAAAGTCCTGGATTTGAGGAGGTTGAGTGGGGTGAGAAGGAAGAAGTCTTGAGGTGCCTGAAAAGACAAGCTATTTCTGGCAGATGGAGCAGCATTTATGGAGGCAGAAGGAAGGAGGCTGCGTGCTTGGCCTATTTTAGGGAAATCACAAGTGGATCGTTCAGGATGGGTAATTCCATATAGAAGCCTATAAGAGAGATGGAAGGGAGAGAGGAACAGAGTGTGTGTGTGTGTGTGTGTGTGTGTGTGTGTGTGTGTGTGTGTGTGTGTACATGCGTACAGACCTGTATGCATGTGTACATCGTGTCAACCAGGCAGGCCCTGCTCCCAACTCTTCACTGTAGCCTGGACACCCTCTTGGAGCCTGCTGCTTCTGCAGGCCCTTTTCACCAGTATTTATAGGTGAATTATGTTTGGGTGGCAGCAAAAATTTATTCTGAAAAAAAAAAAAACCTATTTTTTGCTGCATGAATATATAAATGGATACATTTTTGGGAGTAGGTGTGAGGCATGTGAGCATTTCTAGGATTTTGTTTTGCTTCATGGGATATGCAGACTGAGAGATGAGAGGAATTTGCAATGATCCTAAAAGGAGATCTGTAAGAGATTGGGAAGCCCAAGACATGGGGAGGACTTTCCAGTAGGAGAATAACAAAGGTGTCTGGTGGGAAAGGGGATGTGAGGTCTGCTCTCTCAGCAAAAGTAGACATGAAGACTAGGGTCTAGCATCTCTGAGTTATGTAGGAGTTGACAGATGCCACCAGGCTAGCAAGGAGGTGAGAGAGGACAGGGAAAGTGACCACAGAGTAAATTTGCTGTCACTGTGGGTACCTATAACTTAAATCTGGAAAAATGAGGTAAAAAAATATGCCTTGGTATAATATCTCCCAGGAGCTAGGAAGATAGAATATTTAGCCCCTTCCATCTCAATTAGTAATGAAAGGCTGCTCTCAAGGAGAAAATAATTTCTAAGTAATGTGGATTCAAAGCAGGATTCCACCACCTGCCAAGGAAGCCGGACCTATATTGTATGCTGTGAATGTGGAATGGAGAAAGATGGGCATTAAAGTAGCATGTGGAGCTCTATAATTCCTGCTCTTCTGTTTGGGATGATGTACTGTTTTCTTGTAAATCACATGAAATCTTCCCTACAGGCTTTGCTTGTTGTTTCAATCTTGGGATGTTGAAGCTGATTAAAAGAGATGCTTTATTTCCTAGTGATCTGAAGTTTGTTTTTAACAGAAGGAGGCCTGCCTCCCATGGGTTACTCATCGCCTTTGGAGGTCTTGGGTCCTCCTTAGTTGCAGTGACAGAAACTCAACTCCAGTTGGCCAAGAGGAGTTGGAGTATGTGAGAAAGCCCAACCAAAAGGACTTGGGAATGTGAAAAATATTTTGACTCTTGGAACTGTCAGGAGTGGGGTATTATCTTCAAGTACAGTTTGATCATGTGTATATGTGTCATAGCTTCTTTCGTTATTATTTATTTATTATTTATTTAGTTTTTGTTTTTTGGGTCACACCCAGCAGCGCTTAGGGGTTACTCCTGGCTCTATGCTCAGAAATAGCTCCTGGCAGGCTGGGGGGCCATATGGGATACCTAGATTCGAACCACTATCCTTCTGCATGCAAGGCAAACACCTTACCTCCATGCTATCTCTCTGGCCCCATAGCTTCTTTATTAAATCATCTTGAACACTTGGGCAGCTTCCAGATTTTGGTTACTGGAAATAGTGCTGCAATGAACATAGGAGTATAAATGCCTTTTAACTCTGTAATTCATGTTGATTCAGTAAAATTTTTTCAAAAATTATCAAATCAAATTTTTACACTTTCAACTCTCTTTTTTTCTCTGGGTTGATTTTATTCTCTCTATTACACTAAGGTCATTTACAGAAGCTTCAGTTTGTGATTGGTGTTCTCATCACCCAAGGAGTATAAGGACTTCTTTTAAGCAGTGGTCTTTAGTAGTTTCAAGACTGGACATCACAGGCTCTGATTAGTCTAATTGGGTCACCTACATACCCCTTAAGCTTGTGTGGCAAGTTCAGAGTGTGTGTGTGTGTGTGTGTGTGTGTGTGCGCGCGCGCGCGCGCGCGCGCTCGTGCGTGTGTCATTCTTGAGTCTGATTATGGAGGCAGCAGCACTCACATGTTAACAGTCGTCAGGGCTGAAAATGGGCTACATTCTATGCACATATTATGGGCCAAGAAGAAGTTTGCCAAGATAATGTAGGTGCTATAGAAAAAAAGGAGGGCATAGATACAGTTTGTGCAAGAAAACTCAAGAGACATATCCACTACAAGCAAGAAAATATCACCCAGATGCTTTGAGTTATAGAGACTCAGACCTATTTAAAAAGACCTATTACAATCCAGCATCACAGGTCCTAAATACACACCTGGAGATTGGGCCTCCTTATTGAGTCAAACCTCTGACTTCTTTCCAAAGCTGCTGACTTCAGCTGATGGATGAGAGTCTCGGGGTTTCCAAAGCACTGGATTTCTGTTGACTGCTGTAACCTTGAGCTACAGGCTTTATTGGCAGTATTTAACACAAATCTGTTTTCCATCCTTGTCAGATCCCACTTCAATATGCGCCACAGGAGGAGAAGTCGAATGCTGAATTGATTTCTTTAATGGGGAGTGCTCTGCAGCAGATAGCAACCCTTCTGGAGATGCATTAGTCAGATTACAATTGAATCTTTTCTAGCTAGCTTTGATGGACTCTCCTTTTTGCCAGAAGGACCCGACTCTGATGTCATCCTTGGCCTAATGCTTTTTTGGGGGGCTAGAGACTAAGAAGGGTGGGGTTCCGCATTTAACCTCTATGTCAGAAATTGGACCTTTGCTTCCAGTGACAAGACCTAATTTAGGATGTGGAGTCTTGAGACTGCTGAGAATTAGTTTCAAAATGCTTCTTGGCAGTTTGGGCATAATAAGTGGCTGAGATCATGTCAGTTAGCACTTTCTTGGGATTGGATTAGCTGACATTCTTGTCTCTTTATGGACTTTTGGGATTATTTTTTACCATTGTGTCAGATATTTTTTTTCTGGTATCTAATGATATTCTTTCGTTTTTATCATGTGGTAGAGAGCTATTCAATTTCTATGTATAGGTTTTGAGTTTTATTATCTATGGTACATTGTATCACTTGATCCTCATAGTAACCCCAGTGAGTTGAGGTTTGCACTTCTCATGACATTGATCATTAATGGAAACTGACAAGATTATTGAACTTGTCCTAAGTCCCACAACTAGAATCATTGTGGACTATCAGGATTTGTGTTTAAACCTTTGTTTGAATTTGAAGTTTGTTCTTTAGGCTACCACTATATATTTACATCTATGAAAAGATACTGTAACCGCATCCAAGGGCCATCTAGTACTATTTCCTGGTTAAAGACCTGGATTTATGGTGTTAGACTTTGAAATATTACACAGGGAGGGAAACAGAAACTATAGGGAATTCTACCATTATCTTCTAGCTGTGCTTGCCATACCAACTTATGAGGCACATCTAGATATATGGAGGAGGTCTAAATTGATTTTAGGGAAAATTGTTGTTGTCTTTCTAACACAATAGGTAGATTTTTAGAGAAAAACTAACAGTTTTTCTTTGTGGAAATCTTGATTTTTCTTCCCTTCAGTCTTGCTTTGTTCTGGCTTTTCCATAGACACTAAGATGGTTTCACACCATTGCAGGATCCCCCAAATAACTTACTCTTTCATTGCCATAGATCCTTCATCTGTATTATGAAATCAATAATTAGTAATGTTTTTAACTACACAGATAGCTTGTAATGGTTTAATTTAGTGGTACATATTAAAGATGTGAGGTGTCAGCTGCAATCATTTATTTTATTTAGCTGGGATTCTACTTTTTGCAGTTCTCAAAAGAAAAGGGATCAGCTTCTTCTTGCACCAGAAATGAGTTACCTTGGGAGAGATTTGAATCAGAAACCCAAGATCCATGGACCAGATTGAGAAGCTCAGAAACAACTTCCAAAGGGAGAGTAAAGTTCAGTCTTGCAGTTAGGTTGATCTAGCTGTAGACAAGAAACAGTAATTGAAGTTGGCTGTTAGTACTTGGAAAATTCAATAAGAAATGATGGGGAGACATCAGGCTGGCAAAAAAAATATGATGAACCTGTCATTGGATATTAGGGATTAAACCACACACAGTTTAGAGACCATGCTTTGTAAGCAAGATTATGAAGGGTGAGATGAAATTCCAGTGCTATATCTGTGTAGTAAAGGACTTCAAAACCAGTGTATAGAACTGTCATGTTGCTAGGCTTATATATTCTGTGTGTTAGGTTAGGTATTAGGATTTTCTTGATGTGTAGGCCTCATCTGGGAAGAAGACTGTGGGGTGACACAATGACTCAAAGCCGGAACCATCTGGAGGCAGCTCCACTCACATGTCTAGGGGTGATGCGAGTTACAGCTGGGAGATCAGCTGGGGTGTCAGGCAGAGCACCTACATGTGTCATTTTCATGTGATGTTCCCCTGGGTCTAGTTTGGGATCATCAAAGGAGTGTGGTTCTAGGAATAGGGATGGAACATCACTGCAAACCAGGTAGACATGCATGGCATTTTCTTTATCCACCCTTTAAGTCACAGTTTTCCACATAGGCTAGGGTCAGGAGGAGGGGACACAAATCTCACCCTGTCATGAGAGGGACATCAGAGTGGAAGCTTATGGGGTGGAAGGTATGGTTGGGAACATCTTTGGGAGACCCAGTCTGCTATAAGAGTTTACAGTTCTGCTTAATTCTTTGGACTGAGACTATTGACTTCACTACTGAGGCTGGAATTACTGGCTCTATGGTGGTGAATGAGCTTCTAAACTCTCTAGACCTTAGCTCTGACATCTGTGAAATGGGATTACAAATGATGTGGATTCTATTATATCATTCATGAAGAA
Organism: Suncus etruscus; assembly: GCF_024139225.1. Classification (NCBI taxonomy): domain Eukaryota; kingdom Metazoa; phylum Chordata; class Mammalia; order Eulipotyphla; family Soricidae; genus Suncus; species Suncus etruscus. The sequence goes on along the minus strand of NC_064862.1, from coordinate 62,956,842 downwards.
GATGAAATGAACCAAGAACATGAAACAGTACCCAGAAATACCAAGAACAGTGCTGGATACAAGTTTAATACCCACTAAAGATGAGCTTTGAGGTGGAGACTGGGGCATAGGCAATCCTCCAGAAACATCTCAACAATTCAGAGCCCAAGCCAAGGATCAAGGTTTAGGCCAATCTATTAGACTTTAAGTTTGAGACTAATGTGAAACTAAAGATTGGAGTTGATCTCAGAGATGAGGCCATTGTCTGAGGGCAGGCAGGAGATTGAAGCTAGTGAGTCCTGTAGGAAGTGCTAGGCTTCAGGCAAGGGTACAATACTGGAGCCAATGCAGTCCCTTCTAATAAAGTCAGTTTCTCCCCACTCCCCACCTTCATTTTTCTTTCATTCTGAGTCTCTAAATGTCTAATTGTGCTTCATCTTCCTTGTTAGCAAAAGAAACCAAGTACGGTTGTAGTGACTGTGAATGACAGAGGCCTAAGACATTAGAGCCAAAACATGTCTAACTCTATTTAAAGATCCTATGAAGCTTTCCTGGAGAAGATAGAGCTTCCTAGTTTCAGGTGACAGCAACACCATGCCTACCATTCAGACCAGCTTATCTAAAGAACTAAATATAAACTAAGTAAATAAAGAGTATTTATTCCTGTCACTGGAAAGTCCAGAAGGAGAATGAGTATCTGATTCAAGTGATGCTATTCAAATCTTTAGTTCTTTAGGGATACTTCTCTTGTTTATTTACTTTTAAGTTTGGGGCCTATTCTTAGTGAACATAAGTCCATTCATTAATCCTTAGGAGGATTTAAACTAGGTCTGTGTTAGTGAAAGTAGCCAGGAATAAGATTATTCCTGATCTCATGAAATTTATTTCTGGAAAAGAAAGATGAAATAAGGAGACAAATGACAATGTGTGTGGGTACCCCTACGTTAAATTCATAGTGCAGTGGTGACAATGAAATGGGATACAGCAGTTAAAGAGATGTCTCAGGAAATCTCTCAGCCATACATGTGACGAGAAACCTGCTGTCATATGAAGAGCTGATGTAGGGGATGAGTGATACAGGAAAATTAATTTAGTGACTGTCTCATGAAAGAGAGAAAAGGCTGGTATGGGATCATGACCAAGGGAATGAGTTGCCATTTAGTTTCATTGTAATAAAAAGCCATTGGTAATTTTGGGGTAGGGGGCTGGCCCACATCCAGCAATTCTCAGAAATGATGCCTGGCTCTACACTCAGAAATTATTTCTGGCAAATTCAGAGGACATATGGAACACTGGGAATTAAACCTAAATTGACCTCATACAAGGCCCTACTCACTGTCCTATGGCTCTGGTTCCTCAAATGCTTTTCACGTACACTCTTGTAAGAACTAGCAACATCTTCTAAATTGGTATTTCTCAATTTTTTTTCTCTCTGTAGATCTCTTCTGACCTTTTTCTTTCTGTGGCCCTTTATCCTAAAAGTTGGCTCTCTAATCTGATATCATGAGTCCCCTGTTAATGCAATTGTCATCTGTGTCCTTTTTTAACCATCTTGAGGATCTATAAAGATCTTTATGGCCTCCATTTATGAGATGCTATTCCAAATGATCTCAATATGTTCTAGACAAGAACCCAGTTTCATTGCCATTCTAGGTATTCCCATAGAGTGTCATGGAGTCATCAACTTTTCAAATGTTCTGTTTCTGGCAATGGAGATTGGCTCCTAGTATACCTGGAGTAAATTTTGATTTTTCAGCATAATTTAGGCTGAAATAAAGCAGGATAGTATGCAAATGGCATTGCTCCCAGCTCTAGACAAAGAAATCACTGTTAGATAAATTATTTTTGTTTGTGGGGCATGGTGAGCCAAACAGGCAGCTTGAAAAGCAGAATGAGAAAATTCAAGGTAAGAAATAGTCCTGGGGTTTTGAAATTGTGATAGTCTGTAGTTTTTAGGCTTCTCTTTTATTTGCAGAAAGGAAAGTAGGTCCTGCATGATCCATACTTACCTGCAATGTCAAGTTCATCATGTGTCATAGCTATATATTGAGCACCTTCTGAATACCAGTCACTGCAGAGTAGGACTTTTTATACAGGTAGCAAAATTCTCTGAATTCCTGAGAAAGATATGAGGAAAGCTGGAATGGCAAGAATGTGGTCAAGAACATGACAATTATTGAGCAAAATGATAGTTGATGGGTGTGTGAGAGAGATAGAGGGAGCGAGAAAGAGAAAGAGAGAGAGAAAGAGAGCTCTGTGGGAGCTGTGCATACAAAAGAAAGCAAACGAGTTTGAAAGGATGGAGTGATGCAGCTTTAAATATGACTGGGAGAAAAGAGAAAGGATAAGTGAAACATGGCCGGATATTAAGCCTGGTCAATAGACAAGGATCAGGCAATGTAGGGCTGAGTACTGTGGATGAGGGCAGTAGGGAATGATGGAGAATTTCACTCGTGGGTAGTGACATGATTGGAATTGTGTTTTAGGAAGATGTTGCTGCTGCTGCTGCTGCTGATAAATCCATAGAGGGTGCACAGAGACAGGGTAACCTCCGGATGAGAGTGTTTGGAGAATGAGCAGTGGACCAGGAAAGACTGCAAAAATCCAGATCTGCCACAATGTCTTATTTGAGGCATCTCGAAACAATTTGCAACACAATAGATGCTTCAGCAATGGAAACTTCTCATAGTTCTGAAACCATCCCATTCACAGATCCAGGTGCCCGTGTAATCCATGGTTGTTGAGATTCTATACCTGGTTCAATCAGCTCCCTTAACACCAAGTAGGGGGCAGAGATACTCACAGACAGACAGACAGACAGACAGACAGACAGACAGACAGACAGACAGAGTGCTCACCTCTCTTCTTCTTGTAAGAGCAGTAATCTCATTCCTGCATAAACATTCATGAACCTTTTCCAAAAGCCTCACTTTCCCATTAAGACATGAGTCTGTGATAGGTGAATTCTGGACAGGTACAAGTTTTGACTCACTCATGGAACCAAGAGGATAGAAGGATGAGATGGAAGAGTGGGTGATGGAATAAAGATAGCATCTCTGATAAGGAGTGCTTTAGTTCTGACACGGGATGGGCTAGGTTTTGCACCTCATCACCCTTTGAGACTCACTGCAGACCAGAAGAATCTTAGAATTTTCTTAGAAGCACCACCCCCCTTACACGGGAATTACACCAGTGTGCCTCCTCCCGTGATTCATCCAACTTATCCAACGAGAGATGCATTCCTGAGAAGTGCAGTGTTGGTCTTGGGCGATAGATTCAACATAGCCAAGTTAAAAATAATACTAATAATACTAAGGTGTTTCACTTAACTCTTCACCCCTCATTCTACCCCCCATACTCCAGATTTTTTGACCCATTGTTCTTTAAGGTCAGTGTCTGGGCTGCTCCAACATGGTTGAAATCCCAGATTGACTCTTTGCAGGAGATGTAATTACAAGCAAGTTTTCTATTTCCCCTGAGCTCCAGTCTCTGGGCAGTACAGTAATGAGAGGGAAAGAATGCTGAAAGTGGGGAGGGAATGAGGGTGAGGTCCCGATGGAACCTGCTGAGTTAGTCTCCCCTTTCTTTTGCCTAGTCTTCCTTTTCTTTTGCCTGGTGCATTTCTGCATTATATTCTTGGGAGCCTGCCTCACTGTCTCATTCTGTGACTGAGTGTTCTTTAGACCATGATTTTTGGACTTTTTTTTTTTTAAGTTTTGGTTCTTTTTTTTTTTTTTCCCATCTCATTTTAGCTGATGAGAACTCTTGCTCTGTGTGACAGCTGATAGCCAGAAAATGACAAGGTGCCTCATTTGGGACACAATGAGCTTGGGGATTTTTATCTGCGTGTTCCTGGTGTTCATCTGAGTAAGTCTGTGCAGGACACACTTGGCAGTATGTCATGGTAAGCTTGGGACTCAGACAGCCCAAGGAGGGAGGGAGAGCATTTCCCATACCCTGGCACACAGAAACCAGTAGTTTCTTTTTCAAACATCTTCAACCCTCAATTTCTTTATCTTCAATTATCAGATAATTTATTTAACTTATCAACCTTCATAGTCCAGTCTCCCACCCTAGGACTTTTTTTTTTTTGCCACAAAGCAAATAGTGATATAGATGGTCCTAATAGTCCTCCAGTAGTTAATATGCATTTTATGTGCCAGATGAGTTTCTAAGTGCTTTGCATATACTAGCTCATATACTCTTCAACTAAATCTTTGCAAAACAGATGGGCTTGTTCTTTTCTGCACAAATAACTCTCTATTCTAGATTGATATTTCCCAAATCCCCTCTTTCCATTTAGTACATCATCATCTAGATTTTATGACAGAGGATTGACACAGTGGATAATCTAGATGAATTTTTGTCATATTATATTCTAGCTCTGCCATTATTTACTCAAGCCCTTTTCATAAATTAACTTCTCTCCGAACTAAATGATGAATAAAATCAAAGAAATGATTTCTTGCCTTCAAATACAGAGTCATGTGCCATTCAAAGATAACCATAAGCATAGATTTAATGCAAACAAAAGTGTCATTAAGTCCTCCTTGGGGACAATGATAAGGCTCTCTGCCTAAGGCCTGTGTATTTTGTGTTAACATGGGATGTTTCTAAAAGTCAGAGAGATGTTAAAGCTCAGCAACACCAAAAGATGGTTTTCTCCTGGATACAGGAACTGATTTGAAGAAGGCCTTAAGGCCATGCAGTGCTCCTGAAGATATTGTCCTTCAAATCATATGCACTAAAGCAGTCCATTAGTTTGTAAAATACTTCTGGAGAAGCTAAGACACAGTGTCACTGTGACCTGCTAGATTGTCTCTATGTCTCTGCTTGCTCTCATAGTTTTTTCTTACTAATTCCAGCCTCCTTCCTTCTTCAACATCTGCTTCTCTCTGATTTCTCATTGTTCTGTGACTTGGAAAAACTTCTTTCCTGACCAGCAGCCTCAATACTTATTAGTCCTTCCTTAGGTTGCTTGATGGTACCTTTTCTTTTTTTTATTCTCTTTTTTAAAAATAATTTTTATTGAGACCAATGTGAATTACAAGTCTTTCACAGTTGTATTTCAGGTACATAGTGACAGTGAATTAGGGCCATTCCCTCCACCAGTGTTGACCTCCCTCCACCATCGTTCCAGCATGCCTCCCATACCTCTACCCTTAGCTCTCTTGACAGCTAGTATAACAGACCCCTTTTGTGTATGGCTTGTTGTAGTTTGGGTTTCTTGATTCTATTGTTGTTGACTTGGTTTGGGTATTTAGATTTGACCATTTTTTATTTCCACTCAATGCTCCCGAGACCGCTTTATGTGCTAGATTTACCTACTTTATTTTTTCTCAGTTTGTAGGAAGACATAGAAGTATGAGGCAGAACAAGATGATTCATGTTCAATGGTTCTGTAAGAAAAAATAAAAAGCAGGTGAGAGCCCATGTCTAGAAGCTATAAATATAAATAAAATTAAAAGAAGAAAGAAGAAAAATAATAAAAAAAATATATAAATAAATAATTAAATATGTGGGGGGCAGATCAGCAAGTTTTGGGGTATTTTTTTGCATAGGCGCAGTAAATATTGGGAAAATTAGAAAGGAAATTCTTTTAGCTTAAGAGATACTGGGTGTCTCTATTCTTGGAGCATACTACCATGAGGTCAACTACAGACTTCAGACAGGCTCTGGATATATTAGTTGTCAAACCCTCTTTATGGTGCCAGGAAATGTTCTGCGTAGTAATGGTTGTCAAAGTCAGTCCTCTGTAATTAGAGATCTTGATTTTTGCACAAATCCTAGGATGAATCCTAGGATAGAGTCATTCTTTATGGTCCCAGGAAAAGTTCTGCTCAGTCATGGTTGTCAAAGTCAGGCTATTGTAATTAGTGATCTTGGTTTTTCACTGATCCTAGGATGGAGGGTCGTCTGATTTCATCTCACCATTAGGTGATGAGGAAGAGCAACCTTCCCTTAGATCCAGATTGTTACCATTTACTCGTTATCAGGATATCATATGAACCTATCATGGCTTAAGCTGGTGCCAGAACGATATTAGGGCCTTCCTGGGATTCAGAGGGTTGATTCTTGGTGCTGATGCAGATAACAGTGCTAGTTCTGCGTTTGGGATTGGACAGTCAATGTCTGATCACTTGAGGTCTAAGTTGAGTCCTCATGACAAATATTCAGGGTGAAGAAGCCCCTCTATTGAAAAAATTATGGGTTCTTATCCCTATTAGATAAGAATTAGTTTCTATATGTAAGATTCCCACATTTTAGTGTGTCTATGCAAAAAGGAACAATGCCATATTATATTATTAGTGCTTTGGGAGTAAAAGTGACAAGCTATACAATCTCTCTGCCCTGGTTTTGACCTGAGCTCTTATCCCAAGCAAGATTTTTCTACTAGAATTTCTTACTAAGCAAACCCAAAACAAGCAAAAGAAGAAAAAAAATAGATGGAGGAGGCTCCCTCTACATATGGAAATAAACACACAAAGAGTTATAATTATTTTTGTTTTGTTTTTGGGCCATACCTGGTGACTCTCAATGGTTACTCCTGGCTATGTGCTCAGAAATCACTCCAGACTTGGTATGGGACACCAGTATATTGAACCATGTTCTGTCCTAGGTTAGCGCATGCAAGGCAAACACCCCACTGCTCCGGCCCCTAAGAATTATAATTATTAAGGAAATAAACATACAAAATTATCAATATTCCCAGTAAGTCTTTTGAGATAGTCTGGGGGGGATAAGGTCCAGGGCACATTTTTGTCCTGCACCATGGTCTTATGGAGTCTTAGAAATGTTTGCAGCAGTAAGGGATCAGATAGTGTCCTCTAGCTGGGGATCCCTCTGGAGCTGAATACGGTAGCAAAGAACAGTCCACACTGAGGGGATATGGCAGAAAAAGGGGCACATAGAATAAGTCAGCAGAATCAGTGGCTGCAACTTCTTGCTGGGGCATGAGATGAGGGACTGAGAGGATGTCCTTTCTCTTTGAGAGCTGGGTGGCACGGTCTAGGTTCCTAAAGAGTTAAGAACTGGAAATAGAGAAGGTTAAATAGGGAGAGATAACTGATGGGAACTGAGGGGGTGAGAAGATAGAAAGAGTTTTGTAAGGTGGTGAACGGGAGCAGGGGCATATACAATATAGGCAGGGATTATTTATAATATAGATTAGGCAAACATAGAGGAGTCCACTGTATACACACTAATACCCACTTATAGATAGATATTAGAGATTTATTCATAGGTTGGAGGCCTAACTCTTTTAGGATGGGTCAGAGTGTTTACAAAAAAATAAAAATAATTTAAAAAAAGTGGCTGGCACATTGGAGGAGAATGGTTTTCCAGTTTCTAGGCACTTCATCAGTGATGGGGCTAAACTTCGCTAAATGGAGCTTTCAGGATTATATTGTACATAGAATGGTTTAGGATAACCATAATTTTCACATCTAGAGTACTAAACAATATGGTAGTGAGTACTATAAGAGGAATCTACCCTATATAGTATCATCCACCATGTCTTGTGTCAATGGTACCTTTTCAAGCAAATCTTTCTAAACTCCAATAAAGAGTAGGTCAAATCCTTCTCTATTCCCAACTTAAATATGGTTCTATCTCAGTTGTCATCCTAGCATTAGTTAACAATTAATGGAAGTTTCAGGTACTCTAACAACTAATAAACTGGCAATCCCCAGATACCATAAAAGTTCTCAAAATATCTTCATAAATTTTCCCATAGCTCAGACCCTTAAGTTTTACTAGCATACCTGGACCCATGTGGTGAGCACCAGTAATCCAGTCCTGTCCAATGAGATGTCAGGATAAATCTGTGAAATGCCTTCTATCTTTTGATTCTTACTGGAAAGTAAGTGCCACATGGGGGAAATCCTCTGCCTTCTTTCTGCTTAAATGTAATGTGATTTCAGTCATAAAAGGAACACCACCCATCACCAGTGCAACATTCCCATCACCCAAGTCCCAAACATAATCGGCTCATAGACTGATAGGATTAACATAATTAAAATGACAATGTTTCCCAAAGTGTTGTACAGATTTAATTCAATCCTCATAAGAGTACCAAACACTCCTGAAATTTGTATGGAACAATAAATGTCCACAAAGAACTAAAAAGTGTTGAGCAAAATTAGTAAGAGGGACAGGGATAGACATAGAATGAGCTCACACTTTTTTGGGGATATAAAAAAGGATAGTATGGTAATAATATCAAAGATGATAGAAGTTAAGGCAGAAAAGGTACTACTATGGCAATGATAATTGGAAATGATCACTCTGGACAAGAACCATGTGCTGAAATGAGATAAAGTGATAGACATAATATCCCTCAGTAACTATAATGCAAACCACAGTGTATAAATGGGGGATAAAGAAAGGAAGAGGAAGAGCGAGAGGGAAAAGGAGAGAGAGAGAGAGAAAGAGAGAGAGTTGACTGCACCATAGGCAGGCGGGGGGGGGGAGATTGGGAGAGAAACTGGGGACACTGGTGGTGGAAAATATGCATTGGTGACATGTACATTGATTGTAACTCATGCATAAATGACAGTATTTGTAAAAAAATGCAAAAAAAATGTAATGTGATAATTTGTTTAGTGTCAAACTTACCCTGTTTAGACAACTTCAGGCTTATAAATGGTAAATTGACATATAAGAAAATCAGAGAAAGTTACAGCTATCTTATAGGCTGATCAAAGCTTCCAGACAATGCTGCAACCAACAACTTGCCAATGTCTTAACAACTAGTATGTTTCTTCATGATTTGAGTTAACACTAACCAGAAATTCCATTATTTACAGTTCAGTGCAGTTTTAACAGTGTTTCTACACCAGTCTCCATACCTTCTTGAATTATGAGCAACTACTTGGTGTGAATGGAGTGTTCGTCTTTCAAATCCCTTCAAATAGGCCTTGGTACATGGCAGTATGGAGTGGTGGCACAAGAAGTAGCTAAAATAACAGCAGCAGCAGTGTCAAACCAAAACAAAATGGAAGAAAAAAAAAGCTGATATTTATTCTAACTCTGTGTCTTGTTCTAGAGGCTGTATCCTTCTCCACTATAATATAATTCTGGTCACTGATCAAAGTGGAATGAATGAATAAATAAACAAATAACTTACCAGCAGGAGGATTTTCAGAAATTGGCTCTGGTGCCAATTTTGCTGTGTAATTTTATTAGAATTTATATGAGGATTTACAAAATGAGACTGTCATTTGTTCAATATTTTGTTTCAATTTTTTTCTTCATTTCCTGTATCCTAACCCATGGATATGTGTACTCTTAAGCTTTCAGGGAAGCACTGGAGGGAGAAAATTAGGCAGACTCCAGTCCTCTTGTGGGCTGATGTGTTAGGTCTGTGGATGAATGTGGATCCACAACCCTGGAGTAGAGCTATTAAAAAAAGAGAGAAGTTGTGGAGACACTGCATATTGCAGAGCATCTGATGAGTCTCTGGAGCCCAGAAGATGATTACCTGTTTAAGGACACTAGAGGATTTTGCATTGGCACTGGCTCTGTTTTTCTGAGAACCCCTGGAGTGTCAGGTATGGAGCTATCAAGTGGGATCTGGGAGTGGAGCTCTGCCTTTCTTTAGTGCAGGGAGTCCTTTAAAAATTACCTTCGTTTATTATTGTTATTACTAATTTTATTTACCTAGCTATTTTGGTCGATTTCTCGGTTCGGATGTGATTACTGAAATTGTTGTCCCCAATTATTCTTTTTTTTGTGTGTGTGTGTGTGTTTCTATTTTTATTTATTTTTTTTTCCTTTCTTTTCTTTCGTTATGTGCTACACCATGTCTCTTATTTCAAGACCACGGCGAGTTGTTGTTTTTTTTTTTTTGTTCATATGTTTGTTTGTTTTTGTTTGTATTTTTTTATCAGTTTTTTGTGGTGCTTATCGATATAACTGGAGTCCTCACTGGATATTTGACACTTCTTTTGGTACTGATGGGGTGTTTCACCTTCTTTTTCTCCTACATTATCCAAATCGATGAGGAGAACCTCTAGAAGGATTCCGCCCATTTTTGGGATATTAGACTCTTACCCCAGTTTACTCATTTTCTCCTTTTCAGGCAAAACCACCTAACTTGAAATGCTAGCCCTGCCCCCACTTAGAGGGGGAAATAAGGGAGGCACCAAGACCAAACTGATGCAAGACTACTAAGTAGTAGGTTAGATACAGAGGGGACCACATATTCTAGCCACCCTGGGGGTGAGGGAAGAAGAAATGAGAGGTAGGACAAAAACGGAGGTGTAGGGAGGACAATTTAGGGATGGGAATCCCCCCTGATCTTATGTAAATATGTACCTAGAATATTATTGTCAACATTATGTAAGCCACTATGATCAAAATAAAAATTAATAAAAAAAAAAAAAAGAGGGACTATTTCCTGTGCTTCATTGCAGAGCAAAGATACCTAAGACAGAATTCCTTCATGGTCCTGAAAACATTTCACTGGTCTTTGATGAGAAGTTGTAGGTAGTCTCTGAGGTCTCTCAAATGAAGTGATACAAGAACTGCACTCTATATCTGCAGAGATTTAACTAACCCCTGGAGCAGAAAGTGGGTCATCCTATGGCCAGCTTCTGAGTCCTAGGAAAGATTCAGCAATGTTCTGTTTTTCCCCTCCCATTCCCTGTTCTCACACAGAAGAGCTGTTTCAACACTTCTTTTGAAATGTTAACCTCTTAATCAAAGTTCTTCTGAAAAGTCTTTGATTTCCTCCTGTCATTTTTACCTCTTGTTTTTTTTTCCTTGCTCCTGCAAAGGAATAGACTTCTTTAGAGATTTGAGAAATACCAAAAAAATGGGTATAACCTGCAAGAATTAGATTGGCTATACAAATATACTGTATTATTTTATGTATGTATATATATGTCTACCTTGTTCAGCTACACCTGGCATGTCTCTATAACACTTCTTTTTCATATATCTCTCTGTCTCTTTCCCTCATTTTACCTCACTATTTGGCTTTTTTTTTTTTTTACCATAACCAATGAAACCAATGGGATACTCTGAGTTCCATGCTTGAGGATTTGCTTGTGATAGGACTCAAGAGATTCATACATTGTATGAGCATTCAAAGCATATGCTCCAGCCTGTCAAATGCTTTTTCTGCCCCTTTACTCTACCACACTGTATGGAAATAAATTAGTTTTTCTTCTCTTACCCTGCATCCTCCCTTTTTTTTTCCAGTGAGTTCTGACCTAGTAATTTCTAATCCAATGGAAATATCTGTAAGTAGGAAAATTATCAGCAGCCCTGAGTTTTTTTCTATATTTTTATCAGAAAACTAGAACCCAGATAGGAGTTGGGACATAGAATAGAATTTTGAGGAGAATGTGGGTCTGACCTCTTCACATCTATAGGAAAGAGTTACTCCCTTCAATTCATGCAGTTGAAGGGCAAGTGATGGGGGGGCATTAAGGAACTGAAAAGAGGTGATCAAGACTTTACCTATTGGCAGAAAAGACCATGTTATCTCAAAAGAAAAATGTGCTTCTCTGTCTTAGAAGAGTTCTAGGCTCTTCTAAGTCATTGCTAGTAGCCAAGCATGATGCAGAATCAGTAGAGAGCAGAGGCAAATGCTCTGGGGCAGCAGTGCATTTTGAAATAGCCAAATTGACTGAATAGACAAGTGGGATTATTAGTAAATTAGTCCATAATTCCCAGTACTGTGACATTGACCCTCAAGGTAAGGCAAAGGCTTTAGTAACTCCTAACACAGGATCCCCTTGCCAACTTCCTAGACACACTAGAGACAGTCAGAATTGAAGTTCCATTATATAGAAAAATGACTGATGAAATGCAATATCAATAGGCATAGGTAGAGCTGTATATGTTGAATACATGTATGTATGTATGTGGCTTTCTATATTTGATGCTGTAATTCACATCTGTGTTTCCTTGGCTTGCCTTTAAGCATATATTCTTCAGTGTGTGTGTATATATATATGTGTGTGTGTATATATATATATGATTATTATATATATATGATTATACTTATGGTCCTGAAAATACATAAATTTCTGAGGGCATCTCTCCTACATGGCTACAGCCTCATTAATTATTTGAAGACAAGGCAAGGACTGAGCATTCTTGTCCACACCTGTAAATCAGCTTCCCTTTAGCTTTTGTTGTTTTACTCTAACTTTGATTCTTTCATCAGAAACTTTATACAATCCCTAGAGCTTTCCAGGCTCTTGCTCTTGATCTGACTCACTTAGCTTGCACACACATATATCTAAAACTATTCACCCCCCGATATATTAAATAGAACACACTGACCACAAATATCTTTGTCTAAGTAGTTCTTGCATTTTTTGTCAATCAAGATGTACTATTTTTTATGTTTTTGGAAAATTCCTTTGACCACTCCCAATAGTGCTATTTGTCTGGCTCTTAAGTAGGTCCTATAAGCTTATTAAATGGAATAAATATTTGCTGAATGAAGGAACTATTATTGAGATAAGTCAATAAATGACTAATAGATGAGTAAGTCAAATGATGGATAAGTGAATGAATGAATGAATGAATGAACAAAAGAATGAATGAAAACATGCTGGTTGGTGCTTTGGGCCCTATGCTCTACTAACCATAATTAAATATCTTCACTGTTCTTCCATTAGGTTGATTCAGCAGGCCAGTCAAGCATCTTCATGTCCTTCATCTAGATGTCAAGGAGCTAAAATATCAGGTGGAGGCTTTCACTTTTGAAAATTAAATCTTACTTTGAGCTGCCAGAGGTCATAGCAGTAAACCAGAGGCATAAATCAACCCCTTTGTTTTTATATAGAAGCACTTGGTCATCTGAATTGGGTACTTTCATTGACTTGTGAGAGAGGTAGCCTGGCTTCTCAGAATTCCAAGGGCAAAAAAAGTCATTCACTCATTCATTGCGGACTTCGTTTTTCTACCCACGTAGTTTGGCGTTTAGAGAAAGAAGTATTGGACTACTAGTCAAATTGAGTTCTGATTCAGTTTTGCTATTTACCGTGTATCTCTGGAACAGTTAAGTGGCCTTCCTGAGTCTCAACTATATAGAAGTGGAGGAGTGGCATGGGGCTCATCATATTTAACTCTCAGGGTTGTTCTGAGCATGAAATGAGTTAATAAAGTAAAGCATTTTACACTGAAGCAATGCTCAATAAATGTTAGCTCTTGTTATAAACTCCCTAATTTATTAATTCTTCCTGTCATCAAACATTTATTGAAATCTTATTGACTAGCAGAGCCTCAGCTGAGTAAAATATGCTTCCAACCCTTTAAGACCTCACAGTCACTTGAAGTTGACAGATACATGGTCAATAATTAGAAACTGACAGATTTAATGATGGCCTGTAGGGTGGCGGGACAGGAAGGGAATGACTCACTGTCTCTTTGGGGAGAGAGGTGGTATTGCTAAAAAAGGGCTGGATAATTCTGCTTCCATCTTGCAGGGATGGTAATGCTGGGTGTACAAAATGTCTTAAGCTAGGAAATGATATGTTTATGATCTGAAACTTCCTTTGCAGCATAGTGAAAGATGGAATAAAATAAAGGCAGATAGAATTACAAAAGAGCTGATGAAAGGGTAGAAATTAAATGGACCAGGGATGAATCAGGAGAATCTTCATTAAGAGAGAGAAGGATACAGAATAGGTGCCTCTTGGGGGACTCAGTAATACTTGATTCTCAAAGAGTGCTTCTCTCTTCATTATCAACAGCTTTTCTTAGGAGCTGGTTAGAAATGTAGATTCTTGGGATCACGCTGGCATCCAGGATCTACAAAAAACCTAGGTTAGCAAAAATTACAGGGGATTAACATTAAGTTAGATGTATTATGGGTTGAGATGAAGCAGGTAGATGCAATAGAATTTAATCGTGACCCTGTAAAAGGAAAAATGAATTGTTTCAGAGCACCTGGTTTTTTGTTCCTGAGAATAAAAAAATGTATCCAAAATCCAAATTCAAACATCCTGGATTCTACCTTTAGAAAAGTTGGAAAAGGCTATATTCCTCACTACTGATACACATAATATAGGACATATTATATATAACAATATATATAACATATTATATATTTGTTGTTGTTGAAACTGCTTTTGTATGAGAGAATTTAGAATTTCAGATGGGAAAACAATGGTTTCTCCTTTGAGCCCTTTATAGTGTCAGTTCCTAAGGTTCTCATATACACATTTGTACAATGGGGCAGATTTCTTTATCACCAAAGCCTAAGCTTAGTGTTTACAGCTGAGTTATAAATCCCTACAACATGGATTTCTTACTGGAATTGCTGACTCAACTTTAAATTTTGCTGTGCAAATGGTGCCATAATAAAAATGTATCTATCACAGTGGTGGTGACTGTAAAGGTCTTTTAACATCGAGTTGACACTGCAGTATGTTTCTTTGAGATAAGGTGAGGATTTACGTTCATAAATAGAATTGTGAAGACTGAGAAGCATAATTGCCAGTTTGGGGTGTGGAGAGTTGAGGATCTTTTGTCCTTGATCCTCAAAGATTTCCTTCTCTGTCTGTGGGAGGCACTCTCACTTTATAGCTTTTTAATCTGGCTTTGTAAACAGAGATGAAGAAGAAATTCTAAGGGCCCCCTTGATAAGTTCCTTCTGCAAAAGGCTTTACAAATCATTTCAATTCCTCACATCTTTAATGTACTTTTTTATGGGGAGGAGAGGGAGATTCTCATTCCATATCAAGCACATAGCTTTGTACCAAGAAGATGAAATATAGCAGAAATTCTGATCTAGGTAAAAGCAAAGTCTTTCCTGAAAGGTAGACTTTTATTTATTCATTAATTTCACATATATTTTAGAAGGACTTGTAGTATGCTGGGCATTAATTTTAGGACAGGAGAGCAACAAATATGAAAAATTATATCAAAGAGTTGATATTCCAATGAGGTAAAGCAGACATTGAAACAATTAAACAAATAAATATGCAAATAAATTTAATACTGTAGAAGAAATGCTTAAATAGAGGGATCTTATCGCATCACACACAAAAATACGTATTTGTCTAAAAAGAAATGAGGACAGAGAAGACAGTGGAGGTGAATATGGACTGGTGTTTACTTAGCAAGTACTGGCAGTGTGAAAATATCAAATGAACTTTGTAAAAAGTGCTAGGAAACAGATTTCTGGGAAAATTATTTGGAGGTGGCTCCTCTAAATGGGGAAACTGAGTGACTTCCTAAATGACCTGTTAAGAATACAAAGTTTAAAACATCAGAGAAAACATAAATGAGTTGGATTCCTTAATAAAGGTCTTGACAGCTGCCTGAAGATGGCAGTTGTGGGTCTAAAGGAGGGATTAGTCTAATCTGCAGTGGAGGTGGGTGAGAATAAGGACTGATTCTAGTAAACTTCAGGTGGAAGTATTGGTGAATGAGTAGAATGGAGACTGAGGATGGGGCCTGTTGGGGAGATGTCCAAGCATGGAACTCTTTTTCCCAGATTGGAGGTGACAGTGAACTTGACCTTTTGGCTATTCCCTTTGAAACTACCAATCCTCTTTGACCTGTTTTTGAAAGGCACCATCAAGTTAGGGAATAAAGAGATCTGAAGGCTCATCAGTGACCAGAAGGCTGAGCTGCCTACCCCAGCAAGATAGTGCATAGCATCCAGAGAGAAGTCAGAGGGGTGGTGCCGAGAAGGAGTAGGCAATGCCCTTATCCGATTAGTTAATATTTACACTGCTCCAAACCCAATGAGTATGGGCCCCTCAGCACGGCAGCCCCTCAAAACGTACACAGCGTGCATGTTCTGCATTGCAAAGTGTGTATTTTTAATATTGATCTTTCAAAATCCAACTGGCCTCATTGATTTTCACAGGACCTGAGAGAAAGCCTGTGATAAACCAAAGACACTTACAGCTTCATCAGCCCAAAGGACATGACTTATTTTCCATTTCCTTGAACTTTGCTTGGCTCCTGGGAAGATAACTTATTTTTATTTCTCTCTTTATTTCTTTATTTTGTATCAGCCTGTATTAAAGTCCTATAAATAACCTTGGAGACACACGAAACAGATTCATTTAATTTTCCCTTAGTTATCCTAAGTCGGAACAGATGTGTGTTTGTGATAGAAAAGGGGAGGAGGAGAATGAATCATAGGTGTGGGAGAGACAGAAGGGACCCAGTGGCATCTGAGCAGGAACATCTTACTGATGTTAGAAGGTTGATCAGCCTAGTGTGCTCTGCTTGAGCTGGGTGATGCCTACAAGGTAACCAAATGGATGACAAGATAACCAAATAATGAAGCATAGTGAGGATGAAGGAGGAGCTCTCCTAGTCAGAGAATGATGTATTTCCTGGCATCCCCTGATTATGAGGTTGCCCCATTGCTTAGGTCATCATCTTATTCCCTCTTTTGTTATATATTTGGGCATTCAGTGGGTGAGCTGTGGAAATCAGCTTTGGCCCATGCAGAAAGTAGGTTAGAAGCAGGGCATATGAAGACCCTATGCTAGATCCTTCTGGATAAGGCATTCCACCCAAGGGTTGGACTCATGACTTTTTTCCCTGCTCTCAAGGAGTTATTGAGTGCCATGTCTCAGGCATAAGACTGCACAGGACTGAGAACAGACCCATGGTTGTGGTAGGAAGACCACAGTCAATAACTTGGAGTGCTAGGGCATATCTTACCTGAGTCTCATATGAGATGCTTATTGCCACAATATTGAATTATATATTTTTTGCAGGATGGGAAGCACTCCAAAGTGCAATCAGAGGATCAAAGGCCAGTCTGAGCAGTTCTCAGCTAACTAGGTCAGGTGGTTCAATGGTTCTAACTTTAGGTTGTAAAGCTGATTGAGTCCAGTGGTGCCAGAGTCATAGAGCTCAAGAGTCATGAGGGCTGACAATGGAACTCAGCCTGATAGTTGAAGTGTCTATTGTCTGTTCCCCAAGTGTCTATTGTTATTTAAGTGACCAGAATCACAGCACAGAAGGTGGAGGGGCATTGGAAGAAGAGATGAAGGACAAATCCTTGGAATAGGAGGATCTTAAGCATGAGGGAAGGCTTCCAGTCCAACTACATGAGGGTGGAAATGTGCTTTCAAAGAATGATTAGAGAAAAATGGACAAAAGTACATGGGGCACATATGGTGAAGTTGGGGAGCAGGATGATGCCAAAAGTGATACTGAATGAAGCTGATCCTTTACCCTGTCAGGGTGGGATGTTTGAGGGATTCTGGTCTTAGTGTTCCAGGGCATATTAGTACCCAGACCCAACTCTGGGAGGGCAGATGGTTTCCGGTCACCATCTCTTAATGGGCTACAGAGAACACTCAGAAAAGTGTGGGAGTAAAAAGCCCTTTCATAGCGGGCACAGAAGGGAGTGCTAGTGGGGCGCAGCCTGCATCTGCAGGTGGGTAATTGTCACCTGGGGTGTAACCACAGGAACACATTTAATTAAATCAGACTCAGGATGTTTACCTGCCAGGCTTCATGAGACTCCCCAAACAACACTGCCAGGAAGTCTGTGTCACCAGTCTCTGAAAAAGTGGACTGTGTGAAATATAGGCACTCTCCTCTTTCATAGTACCTTGGCTAGAGGGTGAGCACAGGGTCAGAGCTTAGGGGAGCAGAAGTCAGACAGAGCCAATGCCTCTGGGGCATGAACCCAAATCTATTGAATATAGGGCTCTGAGCCTTGAGGATTTAACCTGTAAAATAGATCTTATAAAAGCATTTGTGTTGAAAAGCATTAGACACAGGAGCAAACATGCAGGGATTGGCATTCTTTTCCTGGAAAAGAGTAGCATGGGTAGGAGCTGTTTTAGGCTCTGTGGCCTATAGTAACTGTTGGCATTACTCAACTTCTCTGTTGAAGCCTGGAAAGAGTACAGACAGTAATTAGATAATGAACTTATTTCTGGTAAAATTCTGCTTATAAAACAGTTGATAGGCTAGAGTTGCTCCCAGGTCATAGTTTGTGGAGCCATGACATATTGTTCTTATTTTTATTTTTGAGCCATACCTGACTGACTCAGGGTTCACTCCTGGGACTTCACTTAGGGTCACTCTTGGTGGGCTCAGGGGATCATATGTGGTGCCAGGGATCAAATTCTAGTCAGTTGTGTACATGTCAAGTGCCCTCCCTACCTGCTGTACTATCACTGCCCACTGCTTCCTGGTCAAGACTATTGTTATAACAATTTTTGAAGAAGACAAAGCAGGAAGTACCAGGAGTCTGTTGAAGAAGTGTTGGTTACATCCCTGCTCTGGATGGGGCTTTGTTTCCTTCATTGACACATGGCAAAGGATGGTGTAAGATGCCCATTGTATGTGATTAATCAAAATGAAGAGTAAAGCATCATAATTAGAGGTAACTCAAGGCCCACTAAAATCAGACTCTTTGATCATAAAGCTGTTAGAATGGATGAATAGTGACATTGTCATGTTTGGTTGGATTGAAAAATATGAAGACATTCTCACTATGGTCCAGAAATGCAAAATGAATCTCTTTGGAGGCAAGTTTGCTAGATAAGTGTTATCAGGGAAGACTGGCTGCTTCTTCCCAGGTGTTTTCCATCCTTAATATGCCTTAAAGAGTCACAGAAGCCAACCCTTAAGAGAATGCAACCTTCTGCATAGATTTTAAGGGCACACAGAGAAAGGGGTGATGCAGTCAGGACTAGATGAGCGAGGGAACAAGTCTGAGTTCTCTGATCAGGTTTTTATGAGTAGTATAGCATCCTAGAGCTGCCTCAGGTAGAGTCCTGAAACCAGACAGTCTCCTCCTCACCAGTATCACCCAGAGTCTAGAGAACAGAAGTGTATCTTGGCTTTGTAGCTACTCATGTCTTTTTTATTACTGTATCCCAGGACTTGGTAAACTGAACTCATGAATGGGTTAAGTGACTGATATTAGTTACTTTGTTGGACACAACAGGAAGCAAGGACAGCAGTACTTGGGAAAAGCACTCCTTTTTTTTCTACATCTCGTTATTAAAATTTTTATTAAGGCCCTGTGAATCACAAAGTTATTCATAGTCAAGTTTTAGGCATAGACTCTTTCCACATCTGTGCTATCACCAATGTCAGCTTCCCTCCACCAGTGTCCCCAGGTTTCCTTCTGTCTCCCTCTTTGCTCCCCCACACCCTTGGCTTCAGCCTTTAAACATCTTTGGAGATTCAATTGGGTTAAATCTTGACTAAGAGGCAGTTGGTTCTAAAATTCTCAGATACAGCTTGGAGAAAACATCTAGAGTGGAACAAGGGACAGAAGATCCATCTTTCAGGAATCACTCCTTGTATGCTCAGGGATTAAACATGGGTTGGCTGTGTGCAAAGCAAGCACCTGACCTGTTGTACTATCTCTCTAACCCCTAAAAGTCTATATAATCTCACAAACTCACTCTAGTCTTCCTTATCCCCTTATCGAAGGAGATTTAGACCCCATTTCCTCTGGCTCACCTCCCTTTTGCCTTTATTCCTAAATGCCATTGCTTCAGTACTAAGAACAGGAGACCAAAACTGCCTGGGCTCTACTTCTTACCTAGCCTTACAGCACCCCAGACCCATTTTTGGTACCCTTCCATTTTAGTATTCCTTGTCCATTTCTAACATTCCTGCTATCTTCTGCATGGAAAGTTTTGTGAGTGTTCCATGTTTCTTTAACCACAGTGCTGGCACACAGCAAACTCGGTACACAGCTTTTCAAACTTCCTGATCACCAGTGGGTGGTAGGTTTTCCCACGCAGTAAAATCCATGACCCTAGATTGGTGGCACACAGTTGGATTTCACTCTGACTCTGCTGCCTGGATAGAATGTTGAGACCCACAGAGATTGTGTTCCATCCTACAGCCCCCTCCGCCCCCTCCCCTGGGCATGCTTCAGAAACCAGTTACAAGGAGTCAGAGGTCCTTGTGTCTCCCTCCTTGGTTTTGATTACTTGGCTAGAGCAGCTCAGAACTCATAGAAACATTACATGGATCAAGCTTTTAAAGGGTGAGTACAGTGGAAGAGATGTGCAGAGCAAGGTAGTGGAAAGGGCACGAAGCTCCAAACTCCAGACACCCATTCTCTGTCTCCTCACTTACCAGCTTTGACCTTTGAGCCTAGTGATGTTGGGTATATGTGAGGATCTTATTACAGAGGCACTGTTGATTGAACCAAATTTCAGCTCTATTTTCCTCCTTGGAGTCTGTGGTAAGGTATGATTTTCACTGCTTAAGAAATTCTGAGGATTTGTTTTTAGTGTCCTGAGTCAGAAACTGGATGAAGACAACATATGTGTATTTCTCAAAAATCATCTCCATTTTGCTCTCCCAGGCAGAGTAGGATACACAGAGAGCTTTGTGGGACTTTATAGGCTGATTTTGGAGCCTTCTTAATTCTAAACTCCTATGGGTACAGAGACTGATCTTGATTTCTGCTGGACTCAGCAGTGGATATTTTGGTTGTTCTGAGAAGATATGGATGGACAGACTGTTCATTATTCCAGCCACAGGGGTTGGGAGTCTGCTGTATGCCTGTTCTCTTCTGACACCTGTACTATTAAGATAAATAAAGAAAACATTATCCTCTAGAGTGGGGCCACAAAGTGGAAAGAAAGATAGACACACAGTTAATTGCTTGTCAGGAAATAACCTGAAAGTGAGGGTCTATGTAGGTGCTAGGAGTAGCCCTGATGTACAGCCTAGTGCCCACATTCATGTAATTTGGGTAAAAGGAACATTAGGATTCAGTGTGTCTGTTGATAGAGAGCCATACTGCTTTTCTAGAAACTCTAGGTGAATTTGCTGCTGTACTGGCCCATATGCCCAACTTTGAGAAAGAATTTCAGAAAGGTAAAGGTGCTGCAATAAAGCCTGGACAGATGAATAGGGGTTTTTAGGGTTGAGAAAAAAGGACTGGGAGAAAATGGGGAGCAAAGATTCCAGGTTGAGTGGGTTCCAGGCTTCTTTGAGCCTTAAAGATGGGCTCTTTCTGGATGGAAAGGGAGAAGTGGGCAGCCAGCAAGAGGCCTATGTACCTGGCATGCAAAAAGATTCAGATTCTCTGTATGGGGACAAATAATTTCTCATTCTTTAGATCATCTGAAGGAGAATGTTTATTAATAGAATGATTGTAACTTGCTTTACAAAGATAAAATTATTGAATATTTTAAAATTGAGATTCTATGGTTTACAATAGCATTAATAATGTTTTCTTGTACACATAATTTCAATACCACACCCATTACTAGTGTACCCCCTCACTCTCCCAAGTACCCCAACCTGCCTTTCTTCAAAGTTCCCACCCTCAAATCAATTGTTTGGGTCATTCACCCACTTTGTTGCATTTGGATCTTTGTTGATACTTTTCTGTGATCTTTACATTCTACATATGAGTGATATCATCCTGTATCTCTCTCTTTCCTTCAAATTGATTTCAATTAGCCCAATACCCTCTTGTTCTATCTAGTAAATGTAATTACTTTGTTCTTTCTTAGAGCTATATAATAACGCATTTTGTACATATAGCACAGCTTCTTGATCCACTTGTCTGTAATTAGTTAGGTCATTTGCATACCTTGGCTTTTGTACTAAATGTGGCAATGAACATGGGTGTGAAAATACCCTTTCAAATGAATGTTTTTGACTATACGCCAAAAGTGGCATCACTGGATTGTACGGTAGTGCTATTTTTTGTATAGACCTCTATACTGCTTTTTAGAAAGATTGAACCAGTAGATCAGGGTTCCTTTCTCACTACAACCCGACCAACTCTGGCCATTATACAGACTTTTGTATCTACTTCATTCTTACAGACATGAGATGGTAGCTCATTGTTTTGTTTGCATTTCTGTAACCATGAGGGATGAGCACTATTTCATATGCCTGTTAGCCATCCATGTATCTTTCAGGAAATGTCTGTTTATATCTTTTGAATAGAGTTTTTGGATTTGGGATAGTTGAGTTTTTTGAGTACTTTACACATTTTTGGATAGCAGCCACACAATACTTCAGATAAAGAGTTAATATCTAAGACTGTACATCAAAATAAATTCTAAAAAATATTTAGAAATAGAGTTAAATATCTAGCTCATTGGTGTATACTTTGGATGCTTGGACCTGAGTTTAGATCTTATTACCAAAGTCCTATAAACATCACTGGATACAGCTCCAACCAATGATAGTCCCTGACACTGTAGGGCCTGGGACACTCCTTACCCTCATCACTTAGCAATGACCTTCAGGCCTGGCTGTATAAAAATGCCAGGTATGGCTCAGAGCTTCTGAGCACTCTTTGAAGGTTCATCTACTCCTTCCCTAAGAAAACCCAAAAACTCAGAAACAGGCATTTTCTCTGAAGCAGCGTGGCTCAGTCTTGATATTATTGGCATCACCAGCAAATGACAGTGGGAGGATGCTCCCCTGTGCACTGCCCAGAGCTAAGTCTCACCTCTCCAGTAGAGGTTGTTAGCACCTCTTGACTTGTGACCACTCAGACCAAGTTAAGAAGCTGCCTTATGTCTCTGGATGCAAAATAGCCCTCAGTTAAAAACCACTGCTCTACCACACGGAACATTTCATGCCTTTGTATTTTCTTCATGGAAGCCCAGATCCTTCAAATATTCATTAGCCCCCAAGATTCCTGGAAAGGATTGAGTGCAAGAGCAACCCCTCTGAGCCAGATCGATGCACTGATGCTTTTTGAAGCAGCAGCGAGGAGAGGAGTCTGGCCTGGAGTTAGAAACACCAACATACCTGTTTAAACATTCTGTTTTAAAAACAAGTGTCTCTTCTATTCCCTTCTCAGCTCTTTACCTCTTCTTAATGTATAAGATGAGGAACACACAGCCAGATAGATGTGTTTGGATTTCTCAGACTCTTTGTGGACCCCCAGAGATGATGATGAACTTGTCGTTCCTGATCTGTAATCATGTCAGAGCAGCTGGCTGAGTTTATAAGTGGAATTTGATGCCATCCAGCCTCCATCCCTGTATAATATGTGGAAACATAGGATACCAGGTTAGGGAAGATTATTGTGAAATATATGAATGAACAACAACAGAATGCTTATGCTTTCCAATTTTATTGTCTTGGAGTATAGTGAAAGATACACTTGTATAATATGGTGCTTAAATAATTTGGGCTTCCTCTTGCAGCAGAAGACAAGTTCTAGCCCTGTGTCTATGATAGGGCAAGCTCTGTAACCTCTGTGAGCTTCGGTGTCATGAACTAGAAGAAAAAGAATTGGTGAGGATTCATTGAAAATATTTCATGAGCTTAGCTGAGTGCCTGGCTTGTTAAGAGCAAAGAAGGACGATTTAGTTGCAACATCTTTTAGGGTAAAGATCAGAGAAATGATCATTACTTATTTGGAATGGGGAGAAGAAAATGTGAAATGCATTGTCTGTGACCAGCCAGACTACCAGAGAAGCCCTGACTGTCTGCCCAGGGGCAGAAGAATGGAATTATTTTGGCATCATGCAGCTCATCAGTAGTAGAGGAAGGAAAATCTACATCTGACTGACTCCAGAGGTTTTGTTCTGTGAGAAGCATCATGTTGTGAGCTGAGATGTGTGGCCAGACAATCTCAAGAACTAAGAGCAGCAACCTACTGCTCCAGGCTGATAGTGCAACTTGGAAATGCATAGGTACTGGCGCACTGCTTTTGTAGTGTGTACTATTTTACACTTGAATTACATACTCAGATATGCTTCAGGAATACTCTTGGGTGGTAGTGGCAGTTGCTTCTGGCAGGACATAGCAGACCATGTGGTATGAGGCATTGAACTTGGGTCTCCTATGTACAGACCATGTGGTCCAGCCCTTTAGCTATTCTTTCTGGCCCCTCTTTTACATCTATATGAGTATGTATTAATATTTAAAGGCCACATCTGGTAGTGGGGCTGATGGTGCTTGGGGACCACTAGGGTCATACCAATGCTTCTTGAAAGAAGGAGCATAGGATATATGCTTGACTGTGTTTGAGGGAAAATGTGGTACCATGGACCCAATATAGGCCATGAGCTAGTTCCTTGGCCTCTGCTATATTGAACTCTGAATTTATTCTTTAAATGCAAATGCAATTGCACGTTACCTGTCTTATCATACAGGGTTTGTGATTGAACTTGCTTGAGTCTTTATTTCAGCTTCTTGAAGGAGTTATGAAAATCCTTCCTATGTGGAGTAAATTAGTCTTGGAGATGCTGCTTAATTTCCTTGTGGTGTGCTGAAGGGTTCCATAGAGAGCTGTTCTGTAATCACTCCCCTCCCTATCACCACCACCACCCATACATAGCCTGAAGCTGGCCTTCAGGGAAGATGAAGCCATGTGGCTCACTATCACACAGGGACTGGGATTCCATGGACACCATATTGAGAGCTTGATAGAACAAGGCCTTCAGCTTGGCTATCATCCCAGACTGGCTTTGCTGACCAACACCTCCTTTATGTACAACTTCACATTAACCTTTGCTGATGTCTGAGGTGAATATTTGACTTCCCTGGTGGAACACAGACTCTCTAAGCTTAAACTGTTTTACTGGCCAAACCTTTCAGTAATGTGCATTGCTGTTATTGACAAACCTCAAATGCCTCTTAAAAAATAAGCAGAAATAGAGATGTTCAGGGCAAGTAAACAAACAAACAAACAACTTCTTTACGGGCCCTAAATGTATTGATTTATTCTAAACATGTTTACTTTAAGATCTCCAAACCTTAAGATCAATCGGGTC
Organism: Suncus etruscus; assembly: GCF_024139225.1. Taxonomy (NCBI): domain Eukaryota; kingdom Metazoa; phylum Chordata; class Mammalia; order Eulipotyphla; family Soricidae; genus Suncus; species Suncus etruscus. The sequence goes on along the minus strand of NC_064862.1, from coordinate 62,932,180 downwards.
GAAGATGCATTTTGAGAAGGAAGGGCAGGTGCATTTATTGTAGACTGAAGAGCCAACATCAAATTCTGTTCTGTGTTTTACTTTTCTGCAGGCAAGTAATAATAGCAATTCAATTCAAAGCACATTTGTTGGGCAATAACTTTACACCAGGTACTGATGATACAAATATGGATAGAACAGTCTTTTCTTTCTGGAGAATAAAAATGTAATAAAATAGTATGCAACCCCATGGCTTTATTTTGTTTGTCAAGTGACAGGAGCACTAGGAAGGACAAATATTATTGCCACCAGATTACAAAGAGGAACACTGACCTTTAGCAGATTATGAAGATCAATGTGTATGTTCATTGACTCACCTGACCACAGTGTTTGGATATGTAGTATCCAGTTGGGCACTGGTATCTAGGGATGAACATGGGTAATGAACTTAAGGAGTTTACTGTTGTGTGTGCAGAGATGACAGGAAGTTTTTGTGCATGCATGTGTGTGGGATTACAAAATTGTAGGGAGTGCTACAAAGGTGTGTATGACAAGAGCAATGTAAGTGGGGTTGGTGATGAGGCTAATGAAAGTGACATTTGACTGAAATATATGGGAGGAGAAGAGGAGGCTTTTTAAAGAATGTGGGCAGGGTTCCCTAGCAGAGGCAAGTACTGAGGCAGAGAAAAGTCTGGAAAGAAGATAAAAGCCAGAGTAGATGGTTCTTCTAGAGTGCTCAATGGGAGAAAGAGTAACAGGAGGCTGGAACCTGTTTCAGCTAGACCAGGCATCAAGTTGGGGATAAATTGGTGTCCAGTACCTGCTAAGGTGTGTGTGTGTGTGTGTGTGTGTGTGTGTGTGAGAGAGAGAGAGAGAGAGAGAGAGAGAGAGAGGGAGAGAGAGAGAGAAACTATACCATAAGCCCCTTCCTTGAGCCAACCTTCCATCCTCTTATGGAGAGGGACCCCATGCTAACATCTTCCCATGAGAATGTCTCTGATTTTGACATGTTGGTAATATACTTGAAAGGCTAATTGGAGCTAACTGGAGAAGATGGAGCATGTGACAGGCAAGAGAATGTCTTAGGGCCGTTAGATGCTCTCCATAGAGAAAACAGTTGTGTAGATTAGTCTGTGTCCAGGATTTCTGTTTTGCTGAATCCCTGACATCAGCTGCAGTTGCAAGTTATGGGCGTGATGAGATAATGTAGGGAGGAGCAAGTTGAGGGAGAGGGTCTGAGTCCTGGAAAATGTTCATGTATTCCAGAGAAATAGGGTGACCCTAGTTAGGAGATGAGAATAAAGGGGGAAGATGGTTTGGGTGGATATTAGGAAAAGTGGTGCCACCACAACCAAGAGACAGTGGGATCCAAAAGGGAGGCAGAAGTAAGCAGAGATGCCAATGGAGTGAAAATGTAAGATGGCTTAAATTGACCCAATTGGGGGGGGGGCAGAGAGATAGCATGGAGGTAAGGCATTTGCCTCGCATGCAGAAGGATGGTGGTTCGAATCCCAGCATCCCACATGGTCCCCTGAGCTTACCAGGAGCGATTTCTGAGCATAGAGCCAGGAGTAACCCCTGAGTGCTGCCAGGTGTGATCCCCAAAAAACAAAACAGAACAAAATTTGACCCAATGGGTGGGGCAGGAACTTTAGAGGAATGATTAAGGAGAGGATAAAATTATTTTTGTAAGAAATAAAATAACGGGGGCCAGGCGGTGGCGCTGGAGGTAAGGTGCCTGCCTTGCCTGCGCTAGCCTAGGACGGACCGCGGTTCGATCCCCCGGCGTCCCATATGGTCCCCCAAGAAGCCAGGAGCAACTTCTGAGTGCATAGCCAGGAGTAACCCCTGAGCGTCACAGGGTGTGGCCCAAAAACCAAAAAAAAAAAAAGAAATAAAATAACTTTGTTAGAAAACTCCAGCCTCAAGGAGGTACTGTTTGTGCTTGAAAAAGTAAATAACCTCCACCCTTTGGAATATTTCCCCTTTAGCTCTGTGTCTTCATCCACTCAGGTGTCAGCAGGGTGGGATCAGCAGCCAGTTTGTGAACCCTGGGAAAGGGGTGGTGGGTGCCTCTGGAACCTCACAGAAACTTTCAATGAAGACTCCATGGCTTGACAAGTGGATAATGAAGTGCCATAACACACACACACACACACACACACACACACACACACACACACACACACACAGGAATACTATGCAGCTTCAAAAAATGATGAAGTCAGGGGCCAGAGAGATAGCATGGAGGTAAGGCATTTGCCTTTCATGCAGAAGGTCATTGGTTTGAATCCCGGTGTCCCATATGGTCCCCCGTGCCTGCCAGGAGCAATTTCTGAGCATGGAGCCAGGAATAATACCTGAGCACTGCCAGATGTGACCCAAAAACCACCAAAAAAGAAAAGAAAAAATGATGAAGTCATGTAAATTGCTGCAATTTGGATGGAACTGGAAGAAACCATATAAGTGAAGTAAGTTAGATGAAGGACATATATTCGTTGATCTCTTTAATCTGCAGTATATAGAATAACAGGATGAAGGAAAGCAAGGTATCAAGGGAATACATAAATATACCTGGATCCTAAACTATAGAAACAAGAAGTACAAGAGAGGAAAGTAATTAAGGGGGTGGGTCTGGGTCAGTAGCTTAGCAGTAGGGTGTTGGCCTTGCATGTGCTGACCTAGACAGACCGAGGTTCGATCCCCTAGCATCCCATATGGTCCCCTAATCCAGGAGTGATTCCTGAGTGCACAGCCAAGATTAACCCCCTGAGCATCACTGGATGTGGCCCAAAAAACAAACAAAAAAAAAACACAAAAAAACAAAATTGAGGTGGCAAGTGAAAGAGGGGGATAAAAAATAAAAGGGGCTGGGGCCGGAGCGGTAGCACAAGTGGTAGGGCATTTTTGCCTTGCACACGCCAATCTAGGACAAAACGCATCCTAGATCTCACAAATCCACATATCGAAAGAATTCCAAATAAGGCCACTAGCATGGCACACCTCAAATTGCAGTTTTCTCTTCTTTAAAACTTCTTTAAAGTTCCTGAGTGCTTTGTCATTTGGGAAGAGAAGGTGGTATAAATTGGAAGATGCCCACAATACCCCAGGCTATTTCTACATTCCTATTAAACAAAGTTATTAAAGCCTACTCAAGACCAAGCTTGCCAAGTCTTTTTCTGGTTACTTCTGTCCAAGCTAGGAAGCCCAGGGCTGGGTTTTTTCTGCCTTTCAGGGATTGCCCAAGGGAAATCTGATGCTCACTCCCAGCAGCAGATATCAAAGTAGAAGAATTCTATTCCTGTAGAAGAGGAATGAACAGATTTCCATTACAAATCAAACTTTGTTTGTGTATGTGATGCTTTATTCGCGTTTTATTAACCTACAACTCCTAGTTCTTATATCCACCAATAAACAATAAACTAAGATCTGATTTTAGGAAGGAAAAGTTAGTTGCAGGACATAGTTCTTTCTTATGGCACCCTCATCCTCACTCCCAGAAGAGTTTGGCAAAATAGTTCCTGCTTTCCATCTCACTCACAAATTGACTGATTTGTTTATTCAATAAGTAAACATTTATTGAATTTGGACCTGAGAAATAGGAGGAAGCACACTAGTTAGACAAATGCATCCATCACACTTAAACAATTCCTCTTTGGCTTTGCTGAGAGAGGGTCCCTGATTTCCTATAATGTCATCTCATGCAAACCCATGGCTTCAACTTCACAACAAGGATTATGTAGGCACATTTTTTTTCAAAGGTCTCCCTGAACATTAGACCACAATGATGCTTACCTGACATCTTTACTTGGGCATTTCAAATTCAGCAAGCTCAAAGACTAACTCCACTCCTTTCCTCATGCAGCTCAGTTTACTTATAGTGCTGTCTTTGATGAAACAATGTGCCATCTAGTTGTTCAAACCCCAGTTAAAGTTGCCTTTGAGCTCCTGGTTTCCTTATCCCATCAAGATTTGTTAATCGACTTCTTATAGGTCTCCCATTTACTAACTTTAGCTCCTAGAATTTGTCCCCAGTGTTGTTAAAGACACTGCACTCTCTTTTATGAATACAGAAATAGACTTTCATTGCCCTTCTGTACCCTTTGAGGATTTGACCATCTGACCCATTCTGCACATCCAGGGGCACTTTCAAAATCTACAAATTATTGGGGCTGGAGCAACAGCACAGTGCTAGGTGTTTGCGTAGCACCTGGATGGCCTGGGATGGATTTGGGTTCAATCCCTGGCATCCCATATAGTCCACGAGGCTGCAAGGAGCAATTTCTGAGTACAGAGCCAGGTGCAATTTCTGAGTACAGAGCATTGCCAGATGTGGCACCAAAACAAAACACAACATAACAAAACAAAAATAACAAAATCTACAAATTTAAGATTGTATTTCCACTAAAAATCCTCCTATTACTCTTCAGATAGTAACAACAAACATTTCCTGGTATAACCTATTTGTTCTGTGGTTGGTGCTGTTCTGTTCTGCATATGTCACTCTATCTGTTTACATTACCCCAGTGTCAGCAAAACCAAAATTGTTGCAATGACCCTACAGACCTGTGAATTAGCCCCACCTCTCATTTCATGGCTTGGCTTTAGCTTTTTAATTGCCACAGGACAACCTTGTCCTGTTTGACAACAAGGAGTCCCTTCTCAGGTTAGACTTGTTTCTGAAAATGAACATGTGGGTTCTTTGGAAGCCTAGCCCGACAAGCAGCAAATCCCTTCACTTTTGGTAATGAAACACAAGATCTGGGGCAAGAGAACAGAGTTGTGTGGTCAGTTCTGCATTATGATTTGAGCGAGACACTTTGAGTCAGTCGGCATGTATTGCAAGTGAAAAAAAATCTATTTCCAATTCGTTTAAGCAAAGCAGGGACTTACTGGACATATTCAGAGTCTCTCATAAATGGCAGAGTTGTAATAGATTGATCCCAGTCCCACAAAGGAATGGATCTGGAATGTAGAGGTGTTGAAGAGCTCCAGAGGTCATATGCTGGCTCTCTTAAGATGAGTTACCAATGTTTCCAGATGATTCTAGTAGATATAGCAAGAGCACAGCCCCCCAACCAGCCCAGGAAAACAAATATTCCTCAGCTCAATTCTCTACCCATTGAAGACATCATCTTAGAGGATTCATGGGACCAGAGACCCATCATTGTAGGTTCCAGAGCACTGAGATGTCTGCTAAGGGGGAAACTTCATAGTTAAGAGAAAGAAAAAAAAATGTGGCCTGGTCAGATTTCCTGAAAGCTGCTACTTTTGCCTCAATGTTCACAACTTGAAAAGCTTTCTGAGGACCTTGATTCCTCTCAGTTCATTCTCTGCACAGAGAGCTTCAAGCTCTTTGTCACCGATTATACCCTGGCGCTCTTGAAACACAAGCCAAATGCGGCCCAGACTCCAAAGAGCTGGGGATTAAGCAGAGAAACCTCTTGTACTGTTTCTGCAAAGAAGCTACAAATCCCCTAAGTCCCAGTCAAGGGGAAGCTTCGACTGGGGAAACATCAGTGAAATCAAACACTTTGCTTCACTCTCAGGTCCTAGCAAGAGATTTCAGGTTTCAAACAGTGAGCTCAGATTTTTTTTTTCCTCTTAGAGCTCCATTCTACGCTTAACACCAGTACTAGGCTGGCAAAGAACAGGGGGTCAGGCATTGACAATACTGGGGCGATCTTTCCTGTCCCAGAGAGAGCCAGGCTCCCTTGGTTTAATACCGGGAGGAATTTCTCCTTCTGCCTTCTGTGGTGTTAGTCCCTGAGCAGCTGAGTCCTGGCCCTGCCCTGCCAGACCCTGTGTCTGGGAGATCCCAAATCCTTCCTCTCTGTGTTGTGAATCTTGCCAGCCATCAGGGTTTAGCTTAAATGACTCCTCTGCTTTATGAAGATATGCTTTATATATTGTCAAATTTACTCCTTTCCAGCATTTAAGTCAATGTGTCTTAACAAATGTGTAATCATCAAGTACCATCCAGCTCAGAACTTTTCCTTTTTCACTGTTTGCAATCAATCCCCATTCCCACCCTCTACCCAGGCAACCTCTAATCCACACTCTGTCTCTATAGATTTGCCTCTCTGTGAACTCTCCAACTCGCGCTGGGAGAGTAATTCTGGCTTCTAGGCTCCTGACGTTCTCAGTATGTGCTTGTCAAATCATCTAGTAATGTGTTTTTCTCCAACTAGAATTTAAATGCCAAGACCACTTTCTCACCCTGGGGGCTTAACAGAACCCCAGTATTTGGTCGGTCATCGAAAATAATGGTTTTCATTGCCAGTTCATGGACCAGTGCCTTGTCCACAGAAATTTTCTGCCTGTGCATAAAAAATGCTGTCACTTACCATGTGTTATTGCAGGTCCCATAAGCAATACTGTTATGTAGATTGCTGTACCTATACTGATATGTTAATAGTCTAATGATCGATAATATTCCTTTTTCTTTCTTTGTTAGCAGTCTATGAAATATTTCTGTTTCCACCAATCTGCTGGTGTAAAAAAGGTTGAAATCCACAGATCTAGAAGAGTCTGTATCTCACTGACTGAGCCCAGGCATCAATTAGGTTCATCACTCAATCCAGGGCAAACTTTCCTGCTGCTTCTGTTAGAATAGTATAGTGTTCCCTAGGCATGCCTACTGTGCTAGTGCTGTACAAAGGTTTCTGTGTGTTGAACTCTCTCAATTTTTCTTTAACCTTTGCTTCCATGGAAGAAATATTTGCAGACATTTTTGCTTTTACGGATGAGAAGACTATGGCTGTCAGAGACTTAAAAACTTTCAGTGAATGTAGTCATACCTGAAGTCTAGTCCAGTATAATGGAGAGGCCCATTCACTTGCCCACAAAGAATCAGTGTCTCCACATTGATTGTCAGCAAACCAAGCCTGAGTTTGCAGGGCTCTGTACCTTGCAGACTTTTATTGGCAATTTGGTCAATGGGTCTCCACAAAGCATTCACTTTTAGATTCTACAGAAAGGACTGGGCTCATTCTAACTACTGGAAGGCCTTTGACTAATTTAGTGTGAAGCCATTTGATTTTCCTGATCAGCTAAATCAAATGCATGCTTTCTTTCCTCATTGATTCCTCGCAGGCAATGGCCCAGTGGAATATGAGGTAATAATAACAAACTTAGCATTTGTAAAGACTTTTAGGGAAAAAAAATGCCTGAGAACTTATTGGAAAAACTGAACTGATTTTTTTTTATTTGAAAGGTTTGTTTTTCCCATTTAGAAAATATTGGAAACATAAGGATAAGTTGTGGGATGGGATTGTAGCATTTTTATCTTGTGGCCTCTGGATATCCAGAAATGAGGCCTCATTTCAAGGCTGATTACTGGGGTAGGCAGAGGGATGATAATATAACTTCTGACTGTAGCCCCTTTGGGGACTGTCAGAGACCCAGAAAATTCCCACAATGGCTTACATGCTGGTGAACAAACTAAGTGCCTGCACACTGGCTTTGGATGTATAGAAATGAAGCAGGATCAGGTACAAGACAATAGGGAGTATTAATGACTGAGGTAAGAAGGAGACAGGAAATAGTTGCTACTCAACCCACATTATTATTTTTCAAATTTTTCTATGTCCTTAATTTTATTTCCCAAGAAGTGCAAAAAATAATCATCCATTCATACATGAAAAAACCATCATCCAGGAATGCATCACCAGTAGAGGTTAATGAAGCACTCACAAAGTTTCATGTATTAAGGAATTTATGAGCAGAAAAGACTAAGACTTTGTCTTGCCTTGTTTGTTATAATCATGTGGAACAAACATTGGATTTTCTAGTTATCCTGGGCTCACAAACACCAGTTTGCAACCCCTGGCTAAGGCTTTTTCTTTTTCTTTTTTTTTTTTTTTTTTTTGAGTGCAAGGGGTTGGCAATTCTCAGAGTTACTTATGGCTCTGTGCTCAGGGCTCACTCCTAGCCATGTTTGGAGATCCATATCAGATGCACCTATTAAACCTGGGATGGACACATGTAAGGCAGATGTCCCACATGTTGTACTAATGTTTTGGCTGGCCCTGTCTAGGGATTATGAAGTGTGTGTCCCTGGAATGCAGTTTCCTTTCCTTACCTTGTCCCAAAGGTCCTGGGTACTTTCACACTGTAGTTGTTTCTACCTCTCCTCCTGAGGCACCTATGTCCAACAACAGCCTCTCCTGAACATCTTCTGCAGCAGTACACCTTGAGGTGGATGGGTGAGCTTTTTGTTTGCAGGATGAACTGTGCCCTCTGGCTTGGCAGCGCCAGTCTCTTGAAGCATTTTTGGAATCAACCCATTTCCCCACCCGTTCTGTGTAGCCCACTTTAGCAACAGTACAACTACTCACCTTGCCAAGTTTGCCTGTGGGGCAAACTTTAGCTTGTTTTGCAGAAAGCATATTGCAGCATAGCCAGAGACTTCCATTCTAAAGCTGGAGAAAGGACTGCACGTCTGGGATTTCGCTACTTTTGTAAACAGGCATCCAAGGGACCAGATTTTGAAAAGGATTGGTGAGACAGGGCTGGTACCAAACAAAAGCAAAAAAAAAAATCATACAAAAATAACACAGTTTCTATTATAATGATGTAGCTGTAAAATAAAAAACAGAAAATACACAACCACACCCCAGACAGTACATCTTCCCACATTCAGCTGGTAGTTTTGCTTCTGGCTGAAAATCTGAAGTCTCAGTCACGTCAGTGTTTGCCTGGGCAGGATCTCTCTAGGGTTGCTTGGAGCTTGGTTATTACTCTATTATACAATAATATATATTATAATATATATCTATACATATATAAAGCTCTCCTTCCTCCTACATTTGTGAGTCTCTTTATCCATTGGACCAAGGACCCAATATGATTCCTGGACATTTGTCCTCTAATTCTCTTCCATGGTTCAAAGGAAAGGCTCAGCCAGGGTTCCCCTTGGCTCATCCTAGGGTGCAATCATTTCCAAATTAAGTCTTTTATGCCAGGAACCTTGAAGGCAGCTGAGAAAGTGCAGTATGCAGGTGATGCTATGACACAGGCATGGGCTGGGGACAGTGCTGGGCAGTCTTGATTGTCTGAGCTTGTAAAAACTCAAGAGATGGGGCCGTCGAGGTGGCGCTAGAGGTAAGGTGTCTGCCTTGCAAGCGCTAGCCAAGTAAGGACCACAGTTCGATCCTCTGGCGTCCCATATGGGTCCCCCAAGCCAGGGGCAATTTCTGAGAGCTTAGCCAGGAGTAACCCCTGAGCATCAAACGGGTGTGCCCCCCTCCCCAAAAATCAAGAGATACAGTGAGCAAAGAAAAAAGAAAAACCAGAAAGGGACAGATAGTAATGTGGGTAATTTGGTGGAAAATGGTCTCAGGAAGATTAAAGGTCATATTCGGGGCCAAGCGGAGAACCCACACTCCCTGGCTTCTAATCTTACCCCCCAGTAGCCCACTACTCTAACAGCATACTATCTTGGCATCTTGCTCCCAGGTAAAGACTAAAGACTTGATTTTGGTTTTAGGTTTCACCTGTGCCCAGAGCTTTGTACTGGCTCTTTGAACAGGACTTACTTCTGGCAGTACTGGGGAGGATATATGTGGTAATGGAGGTGGAATTATGGCCAACTGCATGCAAAGCAAGAGTCTTAACTCCTATACTAGCTCTCTGATCAAAGAAGAGTTTTCAACATGAAAATCTCAACACTCAGTCACTAAGGAGGTTGGCACTTGCACAGAAGAGAAAAGAAACAAATTTGTTTAGTCTGTACCAAGGGGAAGACAAGAATATGTGTCCATTCCTATCTGAATTTCCTTGATATCTTTTTCTTGCCTAATCACTATAGCGAGTACTTCCAGTGCTATGTTGAATAGGAGTGGTGAGAGAGGACAGCCTTGTCTTGTGCCAGAATTTAGAAGAAAGGCTCTTAGTTTTTCTCCACTGAGGATAACATTTGCCACTGGCTGTGGTAGATGGCCTTAACTATATTGAGAAAGGTTCCTTTCATTCCCATCTAGCTGAGAGTTTTGATCAAGAAAGGGTGTTGGACCTTATCAAATGCTTTCTCTGCATCTATTGATATGATCGTGTGATTTTTATTTTTCTTGTTGTTGATGTTGTGTATTATGTTGATAGATTTACGGATGTTAAACCATCCTTGCGTTCCTGGGATGAAACCTACTTGATTGTAGTGGATGATCTTCTTAATGAGGCATTGAATCCTATTTGCCAGGATTTTGTTGAAGATCTTTGCATCTGCATTCGTGGTACATGTACACAATGGAATATTATGCAGCTGTCAGGAGAGATGAAGTCATGAAATTTTCCTATACATGGATGTACATGGAATCTATTATGCTGAGTGAAATAAGTCAGAGAGAGAGAGAGAAAAATGCAGAATGGACTCACTCATCTATGGGTTTTAAGAAAAATGAAAGACATTCTTGCAATAATAATTTTCAGACACAAAAGAGAGAAGGGCTGGAAGTTACAGCTCACCTCATGAAGCTCACCACAAACAGGGATAAGTTTAGTTAGATAAATAACTACATTTTGAACTATCCTAATAATGAGAGTGTATGGGGGTTATAGAAAGCCTACCTAGAGTACAGGCGGGGGTTGGGTGGGGAGGAGGGAGATTTGGGACATTGGTGATGGGAATGTTGCACTGGTGATGGGTGGTGTTCTTTACATGAAACCCAGACACAATCAGTGAAAAGCCAGTAGGTAATGGTCTTCTTCAAAGTATTAGAGTCCTCAGACGGACTTCGGAGAAGTTATGATTTCCCACTCACCTCTCTGGGTCATTCCTACCTGAACTCCTGTCACTGCTTTCCTAATGATTTTGCTTCAGACCATTTAAATAATGGTCACTACCCTCACCTCTGAGTGCTGGTCTAGCAGTCTTGGCCAATAGTCTACTTTCTCGATTCTACTTTGCCCAGTATTCTTTCTCTTTCTTTGCCTGAGGAATTATTTCTCCTTCATCTGAAAGTGAATAAAACCTACTTAAATGAGTACTCAATGAGCACTATTTTTTTCAATAGAATCCAGGTATGTCTTGAGCTCATATTATTCATTATGAATGTCACTAAGAAAATGTTGAAGAAATATTTCTTCATCTAATTCTTGTCTTCTGAGCTCACCCTCAGATTGCCACATACATACATTAAATATTGATAAAGGTATGTTGCTGACCCAGGTGAACCTTCAGGGAATCTCTGCAAAATGAGATGACTTCTTTTCAGTACATTTAGCCAATAGCCAGGTGCTGGCCTCAACGGTTTTCTTGGAATGTATAACCTGAACCACTGGCTATGACGCTTATGCAAACTGTGCTTACAAATACAACTTCGGGTTCAGAGTGGAGTCAGCCATGTCTATGCCTTATCTACTGGAAATAGTGAGTTTAAAGGGTGAATGAATGCTAGTTTAAATGTTGCCAACTCTGCTTGGGGATGAGTAGCATCTAGTTTCTACCATTGTGTTGCTAGTGTGGAGCAAAATGGAAGATATTGGGTGCTCAATAACTCATTTTTGAATAAATAACATGTTTCATAACACTCTATACATTCTTTATAGAGAATGTTGATCAGAGGACTGGGATTTTGTTGTTCTCCTATGTCTGCCTTGAAGACTGTTTGAAACAACATTATATACTCCCACCTAGCCCCCTGATTGACACGATGCAGGCACTTAATAATATTTTTATTATTTTTTTTTGGAGCCATACCCAGCAGCACTCAGGCTTTATTCTTGGCTTTGTGCTCTGAAATCACTCCTAACAGGCTCAGGAGGACCACATGGGATGCCAGGGATCAAAACCTAGGTCAGCCATGTGCAAGGCAAATGTCCTATCCACTGTCCTATCACTTCAGTTCCAGTAAATAAGTATTGAGAACAGGAGAACAAAGGAATGGAAGCTTTTAGAGATATGGAAGCAATGATAAGGCAAATGATTGCAGTTTATGAGGTTGATTAAGAAGTGGACACCTGTAGAATATAATAATAAAAAGGCCCTTTGGATGGAGCTAGATGGAGGTGTATAGTGATGGAGGCCTTTCTCCTCCAGCCCAGGGCCACGTGTATGCACCTCCTGTTCAGCCAGCGGTTCTGAGGTGATCTTGGTGGGTAGAAAACTCACATGCAGTCAGGCTTCTAGAGAGATCATCTTTATTCAGCCCTGGCCAACATATGTGGCCTATATCATAACCATTTATGCCGGATCCTTATTCAGCACTACATCCTAACTTGTTTTTCAGCCATCTCTCCTTCTGCTCCTTTATCCAACCTCCATCCATGCAAATCCCCTCTTGCCCCTGAGGCCAAACCTTTAGTAACCTCCCCAAGACCTCTCTCAGAAATGGCAATGTATTTCTTGTAAGTCATGTTACACAGGAAGAATGGGGGGATGGGCTACAGACATCAAATTTAGGGAAATGTGTCTCAAGGTTGGAAATCTCTTCCTGGGCTACCTGCAGGGTTCTTATTGCAAACGGGGTTCTCCCTTCTACTGGTCCAAGAATAGGGACAGGCTTGCTGGGTTCTCAGCAGTGCAGGATGGGGGACATTATGAAAAAGCTGAGGTACTAAGAACTAGTTACTCTATGAAATCTGGTATAATTGGGATTGCTGGATGGAAACATCTGAGCATACACATGTGCTTACCACGTGCTGTGAGCTGTACTGAGTACCTTTACAGATGTTGCTGTAAACATGTGGTTGGTATTGTCACTCTAGGCATTGAACAGAAAGGTCAGCCCCTTGCTGTAAAGTCACTTTCACATCTGGTGGGAAGCCGACATTCTGGTGGAGAGTGTGGTGTTGGAACGTTTGAAACACAAAACCCTATAATTTAAGGTATTGCTGATCACAGTAATTCCAATGGGAAAAATAATGCAGGGATACCAGTTCCATTTTTGCTATGATCCGCTAGATTGTAGGAGTCTCTACAGGGTGCAGGAAAGGAAATAAAATGAAGCTAAGAGAAGCTCTGGCCTCTGGAGGCTACCAATTAGGCCTTTGCCTTCTGTCAGCAGAATTAAAATATCATTTTCTTCTTCTACAAAGTAGGGGTTAAAAAACTTGAGAAAAGGCTGTGGCTCTGCAGGTTGTACACATTTTTTGTGGATATGAGGCCTTGGGTTTGATTCCTCCAGCAAAGGAAAAGTAAATAAACTTAGAAAGAAGAAAGGAAGAAAAAAGAGGCAATGTAAATTTATGATCTGGGGTTCAGCGACCAGAGCACAAATCCTGTCTTTGCTAAGTGGAGTAAGAATGTTAGCTGTGGAGTTGAGAATTACTATGGGCTATTTTGCCTCAATAACAAATAGCATCTGAATCGCAAAGGCCTGAAGCAGTGCTGTCATGTTATTTCTCTGTGTCCCTCATAGCCTAGCCATTGCTCTGCTCTGACTCCTGATTTCAGGACTCAAACTGCTGTCTGGAAGGTTGACTTTGTCCCTGCAGAGACATAAACCAGGCTCTGGATCTCAAAGCTGCTGCTGGAGGCCATACTCTTCCATTTGTAGATCAAATGACTCGAGCACCTAAATCCCAAAGCGAAGGGAGCTAGAATAGCTTTGTGTGCTTCTTGGAGAGGAAGCAGAACCGTGGTTTTCATCTGAGGTCCAAAATCTCTGTGATTCAGATAAAGTGTGACTGCTGCCCCACGTCTCCACGTACCTTTTTCTCTGTGGTCCTCAGTTTCACTTCATGTGCAAAGTATTAAATGTCCATGCAGAAGAGGCCTGGCGAAATATATTTTTCCTCCTTGTTGTACCCCCCACTTTCACTGCCTTGCTCCTCCACTTTCCCATTCTGCAGGAAACTGTTAACAAACCTTTCTTTGTGCCCTGGTCCAGGTTTTGTGCTCTGGTAGTCTGTTTTTTGTTTCCTTGCAGGAACAAGGCCTAAAAATAGATAAAAGCATGGAGCAGGGTGATAACCATTGGATGTATTGACCCAGCCAGGAGTTTATCTTGGTGAAATTCAGATTTGCTTTTCACTCCTGAAAGCAAAGGAGCTCATTGGGCACTTATGAAGGCATTACCAGGGCTATTTGGCAATAAAATGTGACTGACTTCATTATGTAGGATGAAGACGAGAGAGAACTGATCCTCAATCACAAGGCAGCCCAGGCGGGTACGTGGGGCGCCAGTCACACAGATGGATTCTGACGGCTGGGAGAGGGCGCTGCAGACAGGGAGGCTGTTATTCAAATGCACAATGATTTTAAGTTCTTTTGTTTAGCTCAGTGCCAAAAGGTTATTTATGTGCACGGTGTCTCCAACCATATGGTTCTGTCAGGGTCTGCTAGCAGCCTGGCTCACACACTCTGCTTCGAGGCTTTTTCCCCTCTCGGAGAAGTATCCAGGCAAAGTGCTGTCTAGCTGCTTACTGCCGGCAGATTATGGGGAAATGATGCTCTTGGAAGAGACTCCGGCTCCTGATGTTGCTTTCTGCTGCTGGGATTTGAAAGAAAAGGAGCAAAAGCCCTGGATAGAAATTGCCTTTCAGCCAGTCTACCTGCAACTCTTATTCCATAATTCAGTTTTCTACTTGCTGATGGCCTGCCTGGCCCTCTTAGCCCAGGGAAGAAACAAAACTTCCGTTTGTCCTGTGCTTTCTGCTCTGCATCTCTCTTAGTGTAGCAGCATTTCTTTGAGATGTGATCCTTCCTGTCCTGGATGAAAAGTCAGAGTCTCTGAGAGACCTTAATAGACTTTGGTAATAACACCTGATCCCCAAAAACCTGGCACTGTGGGAACCAAGCAAATATTTTACTTGCTGGGCAGGAGGTATGAGGAGGCCTGGGGAGGGTGATTCCTTCCTGATGATTCTCAGCCTTCTGAGCTGACATTTCAATGCAAAGGCCCAAGGATGCAGTGCTATTCAGGTACTGTGGTACTGGAAAAATTGGGGTTATCCCAGCAGTACTTGCAGTCCCTCTGGTGGCAACTGACAGTGCTGGAAAGAATAAGTAGTAATGGGTCAAAATGGACCTGCCACGTGCAAGGCAAGTCTCGGAACCACTCCACTGTCTCTTCCAGTGATGTTTGGTACTTTAAATGCGCCAAAATCTCTTACCCTTCCAAAATTTTCCCAAGTGCTAGAGCACTTGCCTTGCAGATGGCCTACTGAGTTCAATCCCCTATTGCCCCTGGAGCACCACCAAGAGTAATTCCTGAGTACAGAGCCAGGAGTAACTGCTGAGTATCTTTGGGTGTGGCCAAAAACCTACACAACAACCAAATTCCCAAGTCTTTAAAGTCATTATCACATTGTAAATAAGAGGCAATTGAAGCTGAAGGCAATAAAAGGACTTTTCAACACAGAATAGTTTTTCTAAGGGTCAGAAGTGGCTTTAAAACAGTCTGATGCCTAAAACTCTTTCTCCTTTCCAGCCACAGAAGTTACAGTGCCAGGAGCACCACGTATCTCAGACCTTCCCAGGCTCTTTGTCAGTTTCTTCTTCCCATGGCTGTCAGCTCCCACGGCCGTGGCAATCTTAGTCTTTCTGTTTACTCAGGCACCCAATTCTGGAGTTTCTCATCCCACGTTTTGCCAGGGAGGTTCGGGGTGATTTACACTCCATGGCTCCCTCTCACTCAGCGCTGCTGTCTCCCTGTCCGGCGATCAGACACCCAGCTCTCGACAATCTCATTAAACTGGCTTTAATTACTTGTGTGGATGCACTTGGAGCGGCTTCCCTCCTGCCCCTCCACCACTGCTGATATTGATTGGCTGCTGAGAAGCCGCTGTTAGACAGCGGATTAGAAAAGGTTAGTTTCTCTAATTCTCCAACACACTTCCTGGTGATAATTGGTTCCCAGGTGAAGCATCATCCCAAACAGAGGTGGCAGCATGCGTTGGTTTTCCACCTTTAGTCACTACAGAAGAGCGGTTTAGCACTCTTGGAAAAAAAAAAATCTGTGCTTGTCACAATTTCTTGGGGGTAGAAAATACATCTTTAAGCACCTGGGTGACAGTGGATCTGCTAGACTCCCTGATGGGAGATCATTTGTGGTCAGTCCTCGGTCCGCCTAGGAGGGTCAACCTGTGAGATCTCTGTAGATTTTGTCGGGTACTTCCAATCTGGGGTTCATTGATCATTCCTGACAGGAGTTTCTTACCTCTCCAGTTGATAGCTTTTTGGATTTGATTCTGAGTGTGCATATTTTTTAGCTCTTGATTTCATTTCTGCCCTTTGAAGGCACCCACGTTCATGGACTGAAGGGCTGGAGACAGGAGCCAAAAACCATCACCTACTTAAATGGTTGAAGGTACTCACATAGGAAAAGCTTGCCTATCAAAGGCAGAGCACCCCAAACCTTTTTTGGCAGCATGTGAAGGAAGAGAAGTATGTATCTAGCATGTTCCAAGGTACTAAATCTAGTGTAATAGAACAAAGTTTGGTGTCCACTTAAATGATTCTTTCTGCGAGAAGTCAGTGGCCCTGCCTCAGCTCATTCTTGGAATTGTGCGAATGGAGGCTGCTGGCTTTGCTGCCTTGGCGAAGATCTGGGAATCTGCCTGTGGGTAAAAGTTTCAGTTTGAGAAATAAGAAAAGGTAAGATTGGTGAACTGCAGTTCTGTTATAGGCCAGATAAATGAGACGAGGTGGATTGGGCCCAGCTGGGATCTATTTTCCCTCATTACTAGGCCAATTACGGCAATTTTGGGATATAGACACCCTATAGGCAGATCTTTTTGATTTTTTTAAAAACCTCAAATTGATATTTATGAAGTCTTTCACAATAAAAACATTGATTTTATTTTTAAATAAACTATAATACTAGCTGAACACAACATTTTCTCTTTTTTCTGCAAAAACGCTGATGGGGCAATCTATGAGGCCCTTGCTGATAAGGCAAAGGTTGGTGATGACAGCCAGAGAAAGGTATTCTAGCTGAACATATCCTGCCATGGATGGGAATTCCTAATGAAACTAGAGAGAGACTTCCAGTTACCATCTTTTACTGCCTCTCTGATTTCAGTTCTATCCTACTACTCATTCTAATCAGTCATTTGATGAAGAGCTAGAAGACCTATGGAAAAGATATATAGATGAAGCAGAATGTCAGGGTTATTAACAGGTTTGATGAAATCAAATTGAATCAAATTGGAGAACCAGAGAGACCCCAATCAGTTGAAACTCAGGAGCAACTAAGGCAAAGTCTTGTGTTCATGTGTAAAACAGGAATTGTATTTTATTAATTTATTAATTTATTTATTTATTGCTTTTTGGGAGTCATACCCTGTGATGCTCAGCGATTACTCCTGGCTGTCTGCTCAGAAATCACTCCTGGCAATCTTTCTGAGCAGAGATCCAGGAGTATCCCCTGAGCGCTGCTCGGACCATATGGGATGCCAGGGGATTGAACCAAGGTTCGTCCTAGATTGGCTGCTTGCAAGGCAAACACACTATCACTGTGCTATCACTCCAGCCCCAAAACAGGAATTGTATTTAAGCCCTAAAATACAGACAGACCTAAAATACAGGAGTATTTGTTTGACTACACAATGATATAGCCTATAATTTGTTAAAGGTAATCAAAATCTGAGGTCAAAGTAAAAAATCATTCACACATCAACTCTGACTAAGTATTTTCTCTGTGCCAAAATCTTATGTCAGGAACAATGAGATGAAAGAGGTGGACTTGCTGCTTTTGAGAAAAGGTAGAGGATTCCAGTGTGTTTGGAAACATTAGAATCCAAGAAGAGAAATATGACAGACAGATCCCTAGAGTACTATGGAAGTCTAGACTACACACTACCCAGCTTTACTTAATTCGCTCAGGGTACAAAACAAATATTTAAAGGAAGAATAATTTTTAAGTGAAAATTTGTGTAGTTTTGTCTGTAGAAATGTATGTTTTGATAGCATTTGGTATTAGAAACCAGGGGAATCACTCATGTCTAATGCTTTGGATGGAGTTGGCCTAGTGCTTGGGTGAAGATCTGACTAAATCAGGTATACCAGATGTCAAATTTTTGATCACCTCCCCACATAGTGACAGAATGATGCCTTTCTGGCAATAGTTTGAAGGTTCATAGAAAAGTTGGATGCCTGTCTAATTAATTGCTAATAAGAGGAAGAGGTGTGGGAATTCTTGTAGCACTGGTCAAGAATTTAAGGGGGATCAGAATGGACTCCAAATCCAGAAAACGGAGGTGGTGAGGAATGCAGAGCAGTTCTTTCTTGGGTTAGCAGTTCAAGCTTAGATCATGTATTAATTGAAATTTGACTCTTGGATTATTTACATGTGGAAACTTTAGATTCTCTGTCCTATTTTCATCATTTTTTATTTTTCTCTTTTCAAATAGAGGTTGTATCCTCTATTTCAGATCATGGGACTTCTAGGTGGAGGAGCAGTGTCAGTAACTCATGGAGCAGATAGCAGATCTGACCTTCTACAGTTCAAGCAGTGTTTGTCCTCGGGTGTGGAACTGGAGTGAAGGTGGGAACCAAGGTGCATGGCCCTCATTGGCATTGATTCAGTTGTCTGGTGGCACTGAGTTTCTTGTCCCATTTTTTTTTTAAATCAGGCTATGCTCTGTGGTGCTATGTGAGGCTTCCTGGGCTCTGGCACCGAATAGACTGGACCTTGCTACCTTTCTTTACGTATGCTGTTCTTTCAGTAACCCAAGGAAGTAGATAAGTTGCAAATACAAAAATACAAGCAGAGATTTCGCCATTCCCTTATGCCTAGCTCCCAATTTAGAGGAATCTAGAGCCAGGAGCCTGGCCTTTGGCCACAAAGCAGGAAAGTTTAGGAAAGAGTCATCACTTTAGTTTAAGCCCTTGAAAGTAGTGTTGGGTACTACTTTAGCCCTAGGGTGCTTCTAAGTTAAGAGACCATTCCCCAGGACTGTCCCTTTGAACAGCACTGATGGTATTGTCTTCCAAAATGAATTCTCAATTGTCGCCATGGAGGACAGCTGGACCCAGCAAGACAAGAAGCTCAGAGAGCAATCAGAAACTAAAAGTCTAATTGTGGACACACGGGAGGCCCAGGCAAGCTCTTCGAAACAGCTGGGAGACAGTTGGAAGGCCTCTAGCCATAATAATTTGTGTATGAAAGAAGAGCATAATCTCATTTTGTAGTCACAGGCTGAGGAGGTTGGGGACTTATGAGTTACATATATTTCATTGTCTTTTTAGGAAGGAAAAAAAGAGAGAAAGAATTAAAGAAGTATGTGTCCTGCCTGAGATTTCTGCATTTGTGTGTGAGCACCGGCAAGCACACACACACCTATCTCCTTTTGCTCAACAATACTGAGTATATTGGAAAGATAGCCAGTGTGATAGGGAGCTGGGACCTGTGCTTAGAAAAGAAACAGTAATAAAACTCTCCCAAGGTTTATCTCCGGTATTAAAACTAAGTAGAAAGGAAGAAAACTGTCTTTCACTTCTCTAGAAAAGATGACCACCCCAACCCCCCTGCCTAATAGGTGTGAACCTGGGATTTCTTCAGCTAAAACTCTCCTTCCTTTACTTTCAACTTGTTCTTGCCTGTCAGGTCTCAGCTCAAATGTCACATATCTGAGGAGGCTTTCCTGATCTCCTAAACAAGGTAGATTTTTATTTTATGGCTTTCTTTTATTTTTATTGAGGGAACATTGGTTTACAACACTGTATAAGTTTTAGGAGTGCAGCTTCACATCTTGCTGAATGCATGATACCACACCCATTCGCCATTAAACTTCTCGTTACCATTCATCACCCTCCAGGGTTCTCTCTTTTCCCCTTCTACCCACACTCCCCACCCAGGTCTTGTCAAGTCTGGGAGTTTATTCCAATTTGGTTTGGCTAGCTCTGTTTCTTTGTATTCTATATGAATGAAATCTGACAGAACTGCCTTTCTCTTTCTGACTTATTTCACTGAGAAAATTCTCTAAAGACCCATTAAGCAAAATTTCATATTTTTTTTTTACAGTTGAGTAGTATTGTGTTGTGTAGACAAACCACAATTTTTTGGGTGGTTTTTGGACCACACCCGGAGACCTTTAGTGGTTACTCCTGGTTCTATTCTCAGAAGTCACTCCTCACAGGCTTGGGGGACTTCATAAGATGCTGGGGATCTAACACAGGTCATCATTGTGCAAGGCAAATGCTCTATGTGCTGTGCTATCGCTCTGGCCCCAGACCACATCTTATCAACTTATCTTTGGTTCAGGGGTGCAGTTTCGGGTGTTTTTTGTTTGTGTGTTTGTTTTGTAGGAGATGCTGTGTTTCAGTGCTCAGGGCTTACTCCTGGGTCTGCACTTGAGTGCCACTACTGGCTGTGTTTGGAGGACCATATGCAATGCTGGGAATCAAAACCCAGTCTCCCATGTGCAAAGCAAAATCCTTAACCAATATACAATATCCTGTTCCCTCATCTTGTTTTTTGGCTCTTTGCTGAGAATCATTGCTAGTGATGTTTATATGTGGTATTGGGGGTCGATCCTGGGTCATCTGCATGCAAAGCAAGTTTATCTTGCCCTATATGCTCATTTGTTGTTAGAAATACCCTGGGCTGTTTCTGTCTTTGGCTGTTGTGACCAGTCCTGCTATTAACAGAGAAATCATTAGTGTCATGAAATTCTGCTGATTGAGAGAAGGCTTTTGATATAAATTAATGTCCTTTCACCTCTAATAGGAGTTAACACCCAAAATTTATGAAGAACTCATGCAACTCAATAATGGAAGGGGTATCCCTCTCATGAAATGATTAGAGAATCTGAATAGACATTTTTCAAAAGATGTCAATAGACACATGGGAAAACCATTCATGAGTTACCATTGGAGAAATACAAGTCAAAACTATGAGAAGATAGCACTTTACAATTATGAGAATTATACATATCAAAAGGATAAGAAACAAATGTCAGATAGGGTATGAAGAAAAAGAAACTCATATACACAATTGATGGGAATGTGAGTTGCTGTATCTACCATAGAATACAGTCAGGATATACCTCACTCAATAAAAAATACAACTCTTATGAGATTCAGCAAGCTTAATATTATGTCTTTTCTAAAGAACAGCAGTTGTTTTAGTTTTTAAAAGGTAATTTTGGTGTTTTCTTGTTTGTGACATATTAATAGAGCCCTGATTGACATTTCACCCAATAAATTGATTGATGAACTTTATTTTTTGACTAAATGCTTAAAGTTGGTCATTGTGTCCTTCAATCAGGGATGTCACCATTGTTTATTTGTCTTGTGAAGTCTGCCTAGAAAGATCAGAGCCACATGTTTCCCTCAGATCAGGTGTGGGCAGAAGCAAATAGAAGCCCATCTTCTGATCCAAAATAACTAAAATATCAGTGTGCATGTGCTCTTTTATTAACTTACAAGCAAGACCTCATGTACACAGTTCTTCCAATTATCTTATTGTTTTGAAACCTCAGCTTTAAGTTTGAGTTTGGATATTCTTCAGACATGTTTGGGTACTTTTCAAATATGTTTATGTTGAGAATAATATCTTTTTTGATTAAAAGACTATTGGAACCTAAAAAGAGCGAGAGATGCAGAGATAGCACAGCGATAGGGTGTTTGCTTTGCACGCAGCTGACCCAGGACCAATAGTGGTTCGAATCATGGCATCCTATGTGGTCCCCCGAGCTTGCCAGGAGCGATTTTTGAGCACAGAGCCAGGAGTAACCCCTGAGTACTGCGAGGTGTGCCCCAAACACCCCCTCCAAATGACTATTGGGTCAAAGATGTAGTACAGAGATATAGCACATATCTTGGATGAAGCTGATCCCAGTTCCATCGCTGACATTGTATATGGTCTCCGAGCATAGCAAGGAATAGTCCTAGCACACTTCTGGGTGTGGGCCACTGCTCAAATTAAGCAAACTATTGTTCAAAGCCAGTAAGTTTGGTTGGCACTAGACCTGGTTCATGGCACAGGGGTGACTATCAATTTGGAGAAGGTCATCATATATTCATTTCTCAGATGAAAGAGAGAACCCCATTCTCACTGCTGGTTGAAAACCAGAAGCCAGAATGATAAAGAGAGTGATGGGAAATTTTACCATGGACATGTGTTTGCCCAAAGTGCAAATATTTTCTTATTTATTATTGTGGTCGCATCTAGAGATGCTCCTGACTCTGCACTAAGAGATTATTCCTGGAAGGATTTTGGTATCTGGGTGCTGGGAATAGAACCTGGATGGCTTCATGTAAAGCAAGGTGCCCTGCCCATTGTATTATTTCTCCTGCCCAGTAAAATGCAACTAGTTAATGTAGTTTATCAACTGTGCTGCCCTTCACTACCTCTCCCAATTTGGTTCATTATTTGCAAGATTATTTTCATAGATCCCAAAGTGCAACAGGAATTGTGACTGTAAGCACATAGGGGAAGATAGGGAAAGAGACAACTAATTAACAAAAACCATGATTCTTATGCCCCCACATGGATCTAGTTCTTCCAAATATATGCCCATGAGGTCATAACTTTATGCCAATTACATGGCTATTTCCTGGCTATGCTGGAAATGGCTTTCTGGAAATTGACCTCAGAGCCTAAACATAATTTTTAAATGTTCTCAATTGTAACAACTCTCCAGATTTGATTTTTGAAATAGCCAAGAGTTATTTTGAGTTAAATTGGATGCATCAGTCTGATAATCATGTTCAACAGTACTGTTTTGGGGCCACTATGATGTGCAATTAAGCCTTAATAAGAGCATGGTCCAGACAAGACAGACTAAGATAGGGCACAATATAGAGGAGGAAAGAGAACATAGGACCAAAGAGAACCCCACTTAGTGATGCAGTTTATTTGCTTACAGAATGCATCAGTCAGTTCTTAGTTCCAAAGGCCAAAGAGAATTCAGTATGGTTCAGAAGACTTGGTAAAATTGGCACAGAGAATGAAACAGAATATTGCCATTAGATCCAGCAATATAGTGGCGACTTGACTATTAAGGACAGTCTTGCAAGTTTTTACCAGGAGTTTGGAAAGTCAAGCACATTATGCATGACCTGTGGTATGGGCTCAATAGTATTTACTGAATAAATCAACAAACAAATGACAGCTTAGTCAATAAGATGAAATTAGTTCATTTAGTGTGGGGGTTGGAAGAATGAAGGTATGAAAAGATTCCCCTTGTATAACTTGGCCCCTGTCTTACTTAGTTTGACCCTAAGACTTGGATTATATGACAGGTTCCCCAGAATTTGAAAGTATCACAAGGCCTGGGGCCCCAAATATGGGTACTGGGGGGAAGAGAATGGGAGAGTAATCATGGTACATCAAATCATATAAAAAGAGATCTTCAACAATCTCACTGACTTGAGAATTCTTGGAAGTGAGTACCCCACAGAAGAATAATATCTCCTGAGTATCCATTGAGCAATTAACCTGTTGGATTATAGCTATGCAGCTCTGGAAAAAGCATCTGTAAGGAGAAATATGGAAAGATCCATCCCTTTCCCTGTTCTCATAAGAGTGCACAGATTTTTTCATCACACAGGGCAGACAAACCCTCCCAATTTGTCTCTCCATTGAGTGCTGTCTAAAGGCTCCTATATATTAAATTTAAATATGCTATTGTGTATTTTCTCTGACCTCTTTAATTTTAAAATAAATTCTGTAGTAACTGTTTTTTGTTCCTTATTGGAAAAATTATGTAAACAAGTCACACACTTGAGAAAGAGATTCACTTTAGAAATGCATAATAATCCCAATAATCCTAATACTAATTATGAAGTATATGTAATAAAGTCTCTACCAGCCCCCAGCTGCTAATCCTATCCCTAGCATTGGGACAAGCCTAAACTGATGGGAAATTTTGAGTTAAACTTGGAAAGATGACTGGAAGATCTGACACTTCCTACAAGAGGATGGAATTAAGGCGTTGTAATGCACCATGTCAGCAGAAGGTTGCACAATTTTAAAGGCTTTGGAGCAATATGAGGAACATATTGGTTTACAAGATCAGTGAGATATATGTGTACTCTTTCCCCACATGAAACATGCTGATGGAAAGGACTGGAAGGGAAGGAGGCAAATGATTCCAGTGGATTCTTTCATTCACTTCTTTCCTCCTGCCCTCCCTATGTCACAGTGGTGCTATTAAAAATATGGGTGGCTTTAATTTTTCCTCTACCACCTCAACTTTTAAATTTGGATAAAGTGTTTTTATTATCCCGCCCCCTTTTAAACACACACACAGAGGAAAAGAGAGAGAGATGGGGAGACAGAGCTGGGGCGAGAGAGAATAAAAAGCACAGAGGCTGATTCCTGATAAAAGCAAAATCATTCTTGTAAAGTGCTCGCAGTCAGGGCAAATGGCTGAATAGAATACCAAACTCCATTATGAGTTCCATTTTTAACTGTTATCAAAATCAGATGTAAAACCAACGACAACATAATCATAGTAACAAGCAACATTTGCGTACCATTTTCCACTTTTCCTGGGGCATTCCTGAGCAATCTTATTTAATCCACAACATGACAAGATGTAAGAATTATTCAACTGGGTCAGGCCTCCGGTCATTCCTGTTCAGGGGTTTGTTCATCCTTATCTTCCTGGCATTTTCCTCCGCCAGAGTTTCAGTGTGTTTTGTACATTTAGATATTTAATGATAAATCCCTTTCTGATGATTTGTAAACACTTTAAATAAGCCCAGGGTCAGCCCTGGTGCCCAGCAAACATTCTTCACTGAAAAATCGGACGAGGGTCTCCTTCTACTATCCTCACTATCCTCTGAGTTGCTGATCCGTAATGAAAAAACCTGCTTTCTCACATTTGTCACTAATTTCCCATACTCAGAGGTAGCCTGGGGTTAAGAATGTGCACAGAGGAGCCAGCCATCACTCAGATCTCTCAGGACCACATCCAAGCATCCAGAGCCTCAGTCCCACTGTGAACGAATCTTCTATCCTGAATACAAGTTCAACTTAAGTTCCACTGCGTTTTGCTTCTTGGCTTCTTGCTTACTCTCTCTGGATTTTAAATAACTATTTTAAAAGACAGGTTTAAGCTCATGAGTAAAATCTGACTGTTGTCTTTGTTACAATGAACAGAATATTCCTGACACAGTTAAAATCTGTAGTAATCTCCCCAAATCTATTCTGGTTCCCATCCCAGTCCCCAAAGGGGTTACATACAGTTTACATTTTGGTATCTAAACTATGAGACCATCCATTCAATCAGTTCCCACACATATGTGACTATGAACAATATACAATGGTGTTCTTTTAAATATGCATGTTTAAGAAAAGCATAATATTTCTAGCTATGTCATCTGACAGCTTCCCCTTTTCTCTCAGTCGTGCATCTTGGACTTATCTAGTTAGGATGCAGTTTTCATTGTTCCAGACCTCAATGGCCAGAAAGCCGAGCTGTTCCAGTGTTTTCTGTGATATATACATCACAGTGAACTTCCTTTGCACTGGCCTGGCTGTTTCTCTAGGCCTATATTGAAGTAGAATCAGGCATCATTGACTCTTAGGGCTTCCATTTTGAAAGAGAATGCCAATATGCCTTCCCAAACAATCAGGCCAATTTCTACTCCCACTATGCTCTCAGAAACTTAATTTTTATACTGCTCTCCAAGATGCATTTATTCTGCTTTTGCTGTCGCTGTGGTTGATTTGAAATCAGAGTGAGTCTATTTCTGACCACTGCTCTTTCCTCATCACTGCTTTTTTTTCCAGGCTGCCTTCAAGCCCATGCTTTACTGCCAATCTTCTTACCTTTATTTAGGTACTGGCTTTTATTTTAGGGTCAAAGTGATCAGAGCCCATTGAGTGATTACTAAATGATTTCATTCATTCATTCATTCATTCATTCATTCATTCTTCACTTCACAACCACCTGAAAAGTGGGCTCTCCATTTTCTAAGTAGAGACACTGGCAATGACATTGTTATTCTGCATTCTGCCTGGCCTCTGGTATTGCCAGATCCCAGATTCCCTGTCATCCCAAAGGCAGTCCAAACAGTCTTTGCTTAACACCACAGAGAGACTGAAGCATGTGTTTGCTGCCAGCCAGCATTTCTGCTGTTCGGGAAACTCTCATTTCTTGGGTATTGATTCTGAAGGCGATGGTATAGACAACCTGTCAAGAGAGTTTGCAACATCCAGATGTTACATCCTCTTTCAATGACACGAGGCTCTGGGATTATGAAATTGCCAGGTGGATGTTGAGGGGTACAAGTTGAACACCTGCCACTGAGATTGGCCATATTGCACTGTGTGAAGGTCATATTTCCAGGTTGGTAACAATAGATTGATAATGCATTCCTACCACATTGTTGCTTCATGAGAGATTCATCTTGGCCAAGTTTCAGAAGATACAAGTGGGAGTTGAAAGGGATGCTATAAGAAAGAAGGATTAGTTCTGTTCTTGTATGCTTTAGGTAACCAAAATAATTTCTTATCCTCACTGCTATCTCAGCTATCATCATCCTTCAGTATTATCTCGTGCTACCAATTTCATTGCACATCAGTCGCGAATCAGGCAACTGTGTTAATACTGGGGATACAAAGATAAGATGGAAGAAGGCCCTATTGCTGCTTTCAGAGAGTAGCAATGGGTACTAATGAAATTTTCTGAACAAATGTGCAATTAGAGCTTGAAGAAGTGAAAAAGAAATGCATGATGCTAAGAGCATATATAACAAGGATGCTTGTTTCTTGGGGGAGGGCAGCATACACACTTAGTTCTTGCTCCTGGTTCTATGTTAAGGAACCATTCCTTGTGGAGCTCTGGGGGAGCCCTGGAAGGGCTCTTTGAAGAGCTGGGTAGCAAGTTTGCATTAGTCACATGCAAAGCAGGCATTGGCCATAACTGCATCACTGTCAATCTTGTCTGAAAAAGGGCAATTGTTTTTCTTAAAAGAGGTGCAGGAAACATTGATAGAGAAAAATGAAAAGAAAGTGGAAGTTAATTAAACAGCATTGGAGAGAGTAATTTCTAAATAGGAAATAAGGCCTGTGTGAAGGCCTGTGGTCAAAAGGAGAATCACAGATTCAAAGAACTGATGAATGTGTGGCTGGAACTCAGTACTTCGGGGACTTGTGTCACAAATTATAGTAGGGAACTGAATAGGCTTCAAATAGAAAAATCTAGGGTCAGGATTTGGGTTTTAATCCTAAGAACAAAAAAAGCCATTGAATGACTGGCACTAATTAAAATTACCGTATTTTCCAGCATATAAGACGACTTTTGAAACAAAAAAAAAGTCGACCAAAAATCGGGGGTCGTCTTATACGCTGTGTATATCCCAAAAATGTTTCAATATGCCGCTAAATGAAAATTGTCTGAATATTGCCACAAAACGAATTTTCCAACTCGATCCTGCACCAATCACTGCAAGGCTGCTCGGACCGCCTCTCTAACTCAGCCAATCCAAGCAGGCTTTTATGCTTGCAAATTAGACAATGTTCTGGACCCGAATGTACACTGTAAAAAACCTGCTCAGATTGGCCAGAGTCGGAGAGGAAGTCTATTACAGTATAACCTTTGAACCTTTGCTTGTTGTGATTGGCTCACTGTGGTACATACAGTTGCAGCACAGAAACATTCTGCCTGATACAGCGAATACAGGCCTAAACCTATGTTTTAACTGCAAAATTAGGGGGTCGTCTTATACGCCGGAAAACATGGTATGTCTTTTTCTAACAATACTAACAACTATCATGACAATGGTAGTGAGAAAAATAGAATGCCTCTATCAAATATAGACAGGAGGTGGAGGAGGAGGGAGTTGGGGGGCATTGGTGCTAGAAATGTTGCACTGGTGAAAAGGGGTGGTTCGTTTTTTATAACTGAAATTCAACTAAAAACATGTTTGTAATCATGGTACTAAAATAAAGATATTATCTAAAGTAAAAAAAATATGTGTCCTTATTGGGTAAAGGTAGTAATCAAAAATGTATTATTAAAAGGTGATTCTGATTTCAGTGTTAAACATATAGGTGCCTTATTATTTCATGCCTCTGTATGAGAGTAGGTAGCGATTTGTTATTGTTTATAGCATGATTCCACATGGATCATATCCCAAAAAATATACACATAGGCTTTCTCCAGCTTATGTTCTCTCTTGAACACCTCTTTTTTTAATTTTTATTGTGATCATAATGGCTTACATATCTTTCACAGTAGTATTTTAAGTACATATTAACATTGAATCAGGGGAATACCCATCACCAAATTTGTCCTCCCCCATCCCAGTTCCCTTTCTGCAACCCATATACCCCACCATCACCCCCCAGGCTGCTAGAGTAGGTGGACCCCTCTTTGTCTAGCTTACTATTAGTGGTCATAATATCTGTTTGGTCCTGGTACCCTCCCTTGTTTCCCCCTCTATTTAAGAGGTGGAGCTAGATAAATCGAGTTATGTGGTTTTGTTTGAAGGAAAGAAAAGCAATAGAATGGGGTACAAAATAAGAAAAAATAATAAATAAATAAAAAAGAAGTCAAATGCTTTGAAAATGGGCGGAGACCTTCTAAAGGCTTTCAACCTTAGTTTGAGAGATGACATGAACAAGGTAATTGAAACACCACAACAATAAAGAAAGAAATATCAAATTAAATATCCAGTGAGCACTACAGCAATAAAGACAAGCACCACACAATAGTCTCGGTTCTGAAATCAAATCATGCTGGAGTGCAAAAAGAAAAAGATAAGATAAAATAAAATGAAATGAAATGAAATAAAATTGGAGATATCAACTTCAATATCTACACCAAAATAAAGACATCAAAAAATTGATCATCAATAAATAAGTGTGTGGAAAGATGATTATTTTATGTTTTTTTTCTTTTCCCCCCTGCATAGGCACATTAAGTATTGGGGATATTATAGAGGGAATTCCCTTGGCCTAAGAGTTACAGGGTTTCTCCACCCCTGAAGTATACTGTCATTGGATTAACTGTAGACTCCTTGCATGATCATTTACTCTCCCCTCGGTGCTTTTGTGGTATATGGAAGACTTCTGCTTCGTCTTGGATGGTAAAATCAGACCTCTGTATCTAGAGATCTTGGTGACTGTGCAGCTCAAGGAATGAAGCTTATGATGGAGTCTTTCTTTGTGGTTCTAGGAGTTCTGCTTCTTCAATGTCAGAATACCTCTTTTTTATGATAGTGCTACATATTTTTTTATTAATCTTAATTTAAGCACCATGATTACAAGCATGTTTGTAGTTGGGGTTCAGTCATAATCAGAATACCCCCCTTCACCAGTGCAAAATTCTTTTAATCTTTCCCTACTTCCCTCTCTCTCTCTCCTCTCCCTTCACATCTCTCTAAACTTTAATAAAAATATATTTTTCTTTAAACAACAATGGCTTGCATATCCTCAATTTCTATTAATTTCTCTATCACTTATTGCTCTGAAAATGCTGTGCAACAAACAACCTAAAATCTTAGCATGTCATAGAAAAATAATGTTTTCACCTCGCCTCATGAATCTATGTGTTGACTTAGGGAGCACTCTAGGGTCTGAATTGAGTTCAAGTCGGGTTCACTTGTCTATTTTTTGAGTAATTATACGTATTCATACTTACCAAATAGTAAATCACAAGTATCTCAGAGGTCATGCCAAGCTACTAATGTCCATATAAAGTCTCTGCTCATG
Source organism: Suncus etruscus (assembly GCF_024139225.1). Classification (NCBI taxonomy): domain Eukaryota; kingdom Metazoa; phylum Chordata; class Mammalia; order Eulipotyphla; family Soricidae; genus Suncus; species Suncus etruscus. The sequence goes on along the minus strand of NC_064862.1, from coordinate 62,902,646 downwards.
TCACCTTTGATCAATATTTTATTGGTGAAGTAGGGCATATTAGTGTGTAACTTTAAGGGTATGATCCTTCTTTGAGGGGAAGACATGTTAAAGAAAAAAGAAGAAAAGAAATGAAATGAAAGACCGAAAAAGATGATTGTGAGTGAAAATGCAATCGAAGACATTTATTCTTACTAAATTATAGCATTTATAAGCATTGATGATAGTAATGTAACAGAACTTTTGATCTTTTTCTACACATGACCATTTTATCCTTGAGAAATACACATGATATTTAGTATATAGTTATACAAACAAACATCTACAGATAATAAATTATAAATTTATTTCAAAACAGATGTTTAGGGCCTGGAGAGATAGCACAGCAGCATTTGCCTTGCAAGCAGCCAATCCAGGACCAACGGTGGTTGGTTCGAATCCCGGTGTCCCATATGGTCCCCCGTGCCTGCCAGGAGCTATTTCCGAGCAGACAGCCAGGAGTAACCCCTGAGCATCGCCAGGTGTGGCCCAAAAACAAAAAATACCCAGATGTTTAATATTGTTCATGTTATATGGTACCCTTTTGGGGTTGTGACTCCACAGTTTAAGAATGAGGACTTCAAGATAAGGCCTTGCTGCCTAGAAATGTGTCTTTCAAGTGCATAGCTCTTGAAGTTGGACAAATTAGTAATCTCCTATGTTCAGGAGAATAACTTTTCTAATTTATATTAAGAGAATTAGTTAATTAGGTACTGTGGGGAGTCCCTAAAATAAAATAAAAAAGATATTTAATATAGGTCTTTGTCCCCTTTTAAAAACCAGTCATCTTTTGACTTAAAGATTATCTCTGTTCATTTAGTTGGCAGCAGAATGTACAGACCATACTGTGTGATATCCCCAAAGACTTCAAGGGCAGTAACCTGCCATCAAGCTTTTGAACATGCTGCCATGAAACATGATCCTTTACACAAAAGGGAATAAGGAAAAGCACTCACACACTTCTACCAGCTCAGCTCAAGTTTGGTCACAAAATTTATTTCGGGAAAACATGTGGCTTTCTGAACATTTGGATATCATATTTGTAAAGTGACTATAGTTCAGGGAGCTTTAGAAGCCCACCACGCTAGAGGGCCTTCCTGCCAGTGCACTGACTTCTTCCCTTGAGATGTCCTCTAGACTCCCTTCATATTTAAATTCCTGGAGTGGCACAGACCCCAATATCACCTCATTTTTTTTTAAAGTCTGCTATCTCCCAAACTGGAATGATTTCTCCAGCTGCTTCTGCCTCATGACATTCATTACTCTGGATCCCCTTGTTCTAATTACTTGTATTGATTCTTTTAGTGTAAAACTCTGGGTACTCCATAAATGTTCATGGCCTCAAATACTCTACACCTTCATCAGTATCTTCCTACCCTTTTACTACTTATGATTCTTCTACCAGTTAGCAAGCCCGCATCTCAGTAGTGCTTTGTATGTGCCTGACACTGGGCTCTGCCTATATACTCTGTGTCTGCCTCAAACTACACTTCTCTGCAGTGATTCTCTTTGCAGATGAGAAAAGAAACCAAAGATTTTGTATCTGCTTGTTAATGCATTCTGGGGTCTGAGGCTAAAAGTATTAGATTGATAATCAACTCAAAACGTTCCAGGTCCAGGTGATATTTATTACTTCCTCTATCTCAGAATCACTGCATTTCAGAGTAGATATTATTTAATGAGTTGATTTTGAATGAGCAAATGAGTCTTCATGGGGATCTATGTTGTATAGTATTGTATGCCCAGGAAAGGCAGAGCCAGACAAGTTCAAACAGAGAAAGCAAATCCTATTCATAAAGTTCTGCAATTGTAAAGAGAGACATTTTAGAACTTGGTTCCATTTCAAATATAAGAATAAGTGGGGATATATAGCCAAGAATTATTATGTGTGTGTCTGTGTGTTTGTGGTAGAAAGTCAGTGAATGGAAAAATGCTAAGAACAGACATTAGGAGTAAAAGTACGGGGGGAGTGACTGCCATTCTGACAAAATTAATTCAGCAAAAATTTTGCTAAAAGTAGACTAAATAAGCCAAAGGAAAAGCCCCAAAATGGGCCTTTGCAATAATAGAGTTCAGAATTTTAACCAATATTTGTCAATGAAAGAGTCTTTTTATAAATAGATCCTTCGAGTATCCCCAAATATTTTCAGCACCTTGCAATATGTATCTCTTTTGCAGGGTAGTTCATAGTAATTATTTTTCCCAAATTAACTTTGTTTTTTTCTAGTATGTGGTATCTTTTCATTGATTCTAGGTCTGATCTCTTAGCAATTGATGGCAGTGTCATTAAGGGAGGCAATTAACTAAGGGTGTCAACCCAGTTTGCCAGCAAAAGCCAACTTTCATCCTTCCAGTGCATTCAGACTGAGGACATTTCCCTGGCTGATGACCAGGAAAGAACAAGTGCCAGGCTGATGACCAGGGACAGTTTATACCATTTCAACAATACTTGTACAGTATAAGAGGAACTGGGATATCTGCAGGGTGGCAAGACATAGTGGAAGCATAGCCAAAGGAGAGTGAGGCTCCAAAAAGAAGATAAGCATAAACATTGGGGCTTAGGAAATACCTCAGGAGTAACACAGTGTTGATAGGTATTATCTCTCCTCACTGTAAGAGAGGAAGAATGGTCTCATGTCAAGCCTGATTAGTAACCAATAATCATAGGGGAATAGCACCCCTCTTTGTGTTTCCCTATCTCTAGACTGGTGTCTCTGAAGCTTTGTTGCAAGGAGAATCCCTAAAGCAATTACTCTACATGGTTATGTCTACCAATGTGGTTAGGGAACAGCACCACAGCAGGGATAACTGTCCAAAAAGCTGGCTTACCTGACTTTTGGTTAAGAAGGGCCCTCCTCTTAGGGCCCTTTCCCTGGTTTTCATCCCTACAATTTATGACCATGGGCACCACTGAGATTTTAACTCCTTTAAAAGGTAAATCCCTGTGAAAAGATGAAGAGACACTCAGTCTTATTCATCATTGTCCTTTTCCTCTCTAAGGGTAACATATAGAACCTGACAAATTGGAAGTGCAGGCAATATTGATTAGCTATTTAAATGAATGGTTAATGGTATATAAGTGTTTGCATGAATGGGAGCTCAAATGAATAAATGACTGAGTGAATGATGGTTATTAGAATTTTTATTTGTACCATAGACATCCAATTATTTTTGCCTGAAATGTTTTGTTTGATTTGCTTTGATTCTTGTTTGGTTGATTTTTGAGGTACTAGGATCCATGGCTTTAGGCATGAAGGCAAAACTCTACCACTCTTCCCCATGTCAGACCCCAAAGGTTCTACTTTTAAACTAGGTTTTGTTTGGTTATTCCAAACAGATTTGGGTTGGTGACTGTTGAGTCTTTGAAAGAAGAGAATGGGCCAAGCTTGACACATTGGAGCTATACTCCTGAGTACAGTAGGTAGAACATGAACTCTAGAGTCCAGCAGACTTACTCAGCATGAAGTAGAAAATAGATGACCTTCAGTTCTTTCTTCTGCAAAGTGAGTGCAGTCAACTCACCTCCTAGAGAAAAAGAAAATCTCTGATACGCCTTGACTCAAATCCAGCATGGAAAGAAACTTCTGGAATGTTAGCTTTAACTTCTCTTGCCATCATTGTTGAAAATTCAACACTGGAGAGGTAGGACAGTGGGTAAGGCACTTGCCTTGCCTGTCCAATCTGCTGGGTTAAATCCCTGATACTACATATGGGACACCAGGCGTGATAAATCTGTAAACACACAACTTTGGGTTGAGTGTGTCTGAAGAAAAAATAAGAAAGAGAAGAAAATATAATCTGTGGACCAACTCCTCTGTCCCCACCCTATTGGCACTACTTGTCCTGAGCAGAAAACAGATATTATATCTAGGGATCTCTTACAGGCACTGTCAGTTGTCTCTCACTTTTCATTGTTGTTTTGGTAGCCATGATTTCACGCATACATAAGACTGATAGTAGCATTTAGGTGTGTGGCTCACCAGGATCCAAAGGTGTATACTGTGGCACTCCCAAATATAATCCCCACAGCTATATTTTCCCAGTACCTGACTTGTGTACATCTTTTTATTTTTTTTTGTCACCTTGTTCTCATGACCTTTGGACCTTTAGTTGCAGTGCTCATATGCATACCTGAAAATGACTTATGATGCCAGAGATCACAGCACCAGAGATGCAGGCAGAGTCAGCAAGATGTCAGGACCACACTCAGTACACACAGCAGCACTGATGGCAGAGCAAGCAGTTAGCAAGACCTTTGTTCTAAGCCCCTGAGTCATCGTCTTTGTATGTTAGTTCACTCCCAGTTAGTTGTTAGGGCAGAGTCCTCCACATCATTTGGTGTGTGTTGGAGAGAGAAGCTGAGAAAGGAGTTAGATCTGTATCCTGCTTCCTGCAGGAGATGGAAACATGAACAAGCATGAGCCTGTTTAGCACAGTCCTGGGAACCTCTCCACTGGGAAGAAGATTGTGATTTAAGTTCATGCATCCAGTGCAAGATCCAAGTGTCTATAAACTTGTTCTGCCAAATCAGAAGTGCTTTCCTGTGGGGATATTGGGCAAGTCTCTTCTTTGAGCTTTGTTTTTTTACTTATGAACTGTGAATGATCACACAGTCCATCTTGGGCCATAATATGATAATAAAACAACACATTAACCCACCCTTCACATGCCACAGGGCTTAAGGAAAGTCTAGCCTCCTTAGCAGGGCCTGTTTCACGTGTCTTGCTTTTCCACTCTGCAATACTTCAATTTGAGGTGGTCAACCCCATGCTGTACTCTGATGCCCCAACTTTCCGGCACTGTCAAAAAGACAATGTCCTGCCCTTTCCTTTGGCCTCTTTGCAAGTGAATTAGGAAATCTGGAGCTGCTTTTCCTTTGTCCGGGTGCTTTTCTAGCTCCTGTGCCAGCCATACTATTGGAGCTTCATGGTCCATCACGAGCTCCATGGTTCATCAACCTGTCCTGATAATTGTATATAACCCATGAGCTTGGTATGGAATTTATATTTATAAATGAGTCGAATAGTAAGAAACATAAGAGAATATTTTGAGATTCTTAAAATGTGTATAAATCACATGACATTTTAATCTCAGGTGTTGTTCTTCATTTGCTCACATACTCTCTGTGGCCATGTTTGTGTTCTTTTCAGAGATGTGCAGCCATTAAAGAGACCATGTGAATATCAGGCTAGAAATATTTACTGCCTGGTGTTTGTGAGAAAAAGTCCCTGGACATTGACTTAGGAACAATTACGCATTTACAATTTTGAGGTTAAGAAAAATCCTGGGGTGTCACGGAGATAGCTCCAATGGTAGAGAATCTTACTTGAATTTGTGAGGAGAAGAGTTTTTAATCCTAATACCACAGAGTCCCCAGAGCACCACCAAGTTTGTGGCTCTCCCTGGTAACCCCAGATAACCACACCTTCCATCCAGCAGGGCTAGAGATAACAGTGCTGGAGTGGTCCTTATAGAAAGACAAGGAAGAAACAGTACTTCCTAAGGTTTTTTTTTTTCTTTTGCAGGACATCAGAGCAGTGGCCAGCAGGTTCCTGGGAATTCTGGGGGACAGAGAGTCTGTCCTTGCATTCTCTAACAGTTCTTGTCCCTATGGCCTCAGGAGACAATTCTGTGATCAAATGCAAACATCCAACATCAGGACAAATGATCCCTTAAATCTTCATCTTACTCTTTTCTGGCTTCTTAACCTGTCAGCCTTGGTTACTCCACTTGTGAATGAAAATCACGATGGCACATGCCTCTAGGGCTCCTAGGAGGTATGAATAACATAAGTACAGCTTAGTGTACATTTGAAAGGGGACTGAAAGATTATTCTCATTCTGTCTCTGTCTCTGTAGCTTCAGACACATCATTCCATCCTGCAAAGTCTTCTTTTCTTTCTCTTTAAAATGTTGCATCTAGGGCTTTATTTCCCTTGCACTTCTGGGTTTCTATATGTGGACAAGATACTGCACTGCGGCCTAATGAATAGGGGAAGATTTGGGGAATGAAATAAGAGATTTTGGAATAAAGAGGCATGGGTAAAAGCTGCTATTGACAGTTATCTACAAAAGGTCTAGCATGGTAGAGAAAATGGAAGAAGGTAAGGATCAAGGTAAGGCCTTAATCTCTATGGACTGTTGGACCATTGCATTAGGTTGGCTGGGGTGGAGGGTCGCTGTTTTCTAGACAAGATGTTGAAGGCAAAAATATGCTATTTAAATCATATTTTGTTTTCTCTATCACTCATAGATAAATCTCATCCCAAATGGTGCATCTGTTGCTGATGACTTAATGACAGATATTACCAGCACATACTGAATATATGATGTTTTTCATCTGATTGTTGCCATCAACCTTCCATGAGCTGTTTTGCCACTCTATCCCCCTTACACACAATGCTTTATTAGAATATTTTTTATATTTTTCAGTTTATTCGTTGCATGGTACCTCCAGAGGTGTCTGACATGGTTAGCTCTCAGTGAATATTGAATGAATAAGTGAGAAAAATAATTAAGGGTAAGCCTTCTCTATTTCCTAGTTCTTAACTACTTTGTCAAGGTGAAAAGTTTAGAAATCCTCTTTTGTCAGTGATTAAAGAAACCCATTATGATATTGGTGTGTCCAAGTCTGGGAAAAGACATTTCCCAGAAATAGGATGACAATGCCTGTAACATTATGTTTTGTTTTGTTTTGTCATGAAAATCAATGTGAGAAGATGAGTCACAGGCCCCAAACACAGAACATTGTCAGTTCTAACAACTTTGGGGCATAATCAGAAACTATATCAAGTTTAAATTTGAGTCAGATAATAGGCAGTCTGATTGGTGGAATCAGAAAGTAAGGGGTTCTAAGAAATAGGGGTTCCCATATTATGCGTGGTCTCAGGAAATGGACAGCCCCAGGGATAGGGAATCTCAAAAAATAGGTGGAGTCAATAGCAATGAATATCTAAAAAGTCAACTCATTCCTCTCTGCCACTCAAAATCAGGTGACCAAAGATACGTTTAGACCCAAGCACAAGAGCTTTTACCCTAAAATTGTTCAGACCAAGGCTAGTTGGCAAGTAGGAATGGTGTAGAGGCTTATGACACTGGACTAGACAATGAGACAGGAAGCCTCTATGGAATGCCCTGATGGTGTAGTAAACCTCATCTCAAGTTTATAGCTTTCAGAATGAGTTTTCAGTCTACGATTGGCAAGCTTCCTTTTTTTTAGTGCCAGTTCTTATTTGCAGATAGTTTGTCTCCAGGAAACCCATACAAGTCTAGAGTTAGCATTTACAATGCATTTCCCACTAAGATTATTTACAATGGCTCTGTAAATAGTTGTATATGCAAATTGTATTTCTCTGCTGTAAGGCCCTCCCTCCAGTCCCCTCTATCTATGCTCTAGAAGGTAGACTCTAAGGGCACTTCTAAAGGGATAATGCCATCCAGGTATTTATTCAGCAAGCATTTACTAGGGTAGTTAAATGACAGTCATTTGGGTAAGTAAGATACGGTAGCTTGAGGTATTTGATGGAGAACAAACTGAATGGAATTATTGTGTACCTGTGCCTTTTTTTTAAGGTGTCATACAAAAGAAGGGATGAGAAATGAGAGAAGCATAAACTCTCCTAGGTTATACCCACATTTCACTATGTTTATGTAAAAGCCTCTGTCCCTGTATCTTCCCTAGAGAAGGCTAGGAAAGGAATGTAATTGCACTCGCTTCGGAGCAGTGGGCACATCACTGCAGGGATCTGTTTAATTAAATTTTATCTGCAGCTCTGTAGCCTATGAAAAGTCAGTGGACCTTCCCTGACTCTCTTTACCCAGCACTTTAAATCACAAAACAACCCACATGAAGTAAAGTGCTTTATTTGGTAAAGTTCAGTGTTTTCTAGAAACCTGCTGTGAATTGTAAGGTTCAGGTAGATAGAGGTGGGCCAGGATGATATCTCCCAGGTGTTGAAGGATCAACATCCATGAATTGCCTGATGCTCTTTTATCAGTAGGTTTTACCCCACTGCACAGCCAAGAGGTCATGTTGCCTGTGGAATCCACAATGTGTGGCTCTAAGTGCCTACTCTTCTTTCCATAATGACTCTGCTTGCCTACTGTGTGCCACACACTGTTTGGATATTAGGTAGCTTATGAGGTCAAGCCCTTGGAGTCAACTAAGAGTCATACATAAAGACAGAGGATAATAATTGCTCAGATGGTGCTCTTGGCTAGTTTTGCATCATAACAAGTCATCTTGGATTTAGTGACTTGGTGTTTTGGGGGTCTGCCCCTGCAGTTTGAGTAGAGTGCTGTCAACCTACTATATCCACCTGATTTCCTGGGGACCTACCAAGGAAGGTAAAGTTGTCCCCGGGGGACTGGTTTTTTGGGAGTTCAAACACTCTCCTTAACATCTCATAGGGGTGCTAAGATTAAGTGAGTGACAACTGGACCATTGCTTAGAACAATATCTAGCACCTAAGAAGAACTCAATAAAAGTGATGATTCAGGCTTTTCCTCTTCCCTTCCCATCTTGAAAGACCATGTATTTTCAGTAATCTTGACACAATGCCCATAAGAGTTTCATCAGCAGTTCATCATGTGAGCCATAAAGGGACAGTGAACATGCATGGGAAATCCTGGACATCAGGAGTAATGGGAATAAAAGTCAAAGGTAGATTCCAAGACAAATAAAAAAATCATTTGGTGTCATATTGGTAGCAGCTTGGACCTCCAACTTGTGAACAGAGAAGTACAGACGAATCCCAAACAACTGAATTTTATTCATAAATTGACACCCTTGCGAGGACAAGACTAAACACAGACCCAGTTTTTTACCCACCACACTCCTGTCCTCATGACCCTGAATCCTAAAGATGTCAGTCAATGGTGACTTTCATTCTAACCTTTCTCTTACATGGCTTACCTGAAGTGCTAACCCTTGGGCATACTTGACACTTCCAGCTCCCAAGACCAGATAGCATTCCCACGAGGTTCTGAAGAAAGAAATCTCAGTTGAGCTGTGGCTGGACCTGAGACTTGCCCTCTGACCTTCTATCCACAGCTGCTTTGACTATTTCTGCTGGTTTAGGGATTTCCCCTTTTGACAGACCAAGTATTTTCAGTGATCTTGACACAATGCCCATAGGGATTTCATCAGTATTTTACTCTCAAATGCATCACAGGACTTAGTGCTGTAATGCTAGAGGCAAACGTCCTTCTATTTTAGTGCTGCCCATCCTTGGCCTTGCACACTGACAGGTGTTTTGACAGAGTCATCTCTGCCTTGCTGGGAATCTGCTAATGTTGACTGAAAGGGGAAGAAGTGGCCAAGAGAGCTAGTGTTATTTGTGACTAGGAATGAGTGAGTGAGTGGGTTCTCTTGAAAATATATTGTTCAAAAATCACAAAATTAAAAAGGTGCATGAAGTTATAAATCAGAAATAAAACCGTTTTTTTATATTTATTTTACCCCTTTTAATGAAAGGTGTTTTTTTTGTTTAACTATAGTAGAATGTATACTTTTCTGTCTATAGGTGAATACATGTTGTATTTCTAGCAATACTAAAAATGAAAAAATTATTAAGGTTTCCATAACATTAGAGGTAGGATGCAGAATGGGGCCATTATCATCTGACAGACATAGTCTCAATAACTTGCCTTATTCAAGGGCCAGAGAGTTAGTGGAGCAGATAAGGTACTTCCAGATTACTAACATTTGTTCAGTCCCCAGCACTGTCAGGAGTGATCCCTGAGGATTGCCAAATGTACCCCCCTCCTCCCCAACCATGCCACACAAGAAGAAAAGAACTAAACATTTTAATGTGTATATTCCCACCAACTCAACTTTCTGATATCCCAGTTTTCAGGAGAGGAAACTGAGCTATATATAAAGACTTGTGATAAGACCTACAGCATGAGCGGTGGAGGATCAGCAGGACTGTCCTTTTTGAAGGCAGAAGTGCTCATTGGCCCTTCACTGACACCTTGTTCATGCTGTAGTCTGGGTGCTCTGTGTCTTGTTGTGGTGGCTATTTTTGTTTGTTTTGTTTGTTTTTGGGGGTCACACCCAGTGATTCTCAGGGGCTCCTCCTGGCTCAGTGCTCAGAAATTGATCCTGGAAGGGGAACCCTATATTATGCTGGGGATCTAACCCTACTCTGCTATATGCAAGGCTAACACTCTCCCCGCTGTACTATCGCTCTGGCCTCTGTGGTGCTTTTTAACCTGTGTCCTTTCCCTGTTCCATTTTCATCTCAGTTTCCTGCACCTGCTGAGTGGGCTCCCCTTCCCCTCATGTCCCTCATGTGACAGCACCTTTGACCCTATGCCTTGCTCATGAGGTCACCCACACAACATTGCCTGGTTAATGGGATGAGGGATGCATTTGGAGAGTGAGGTCTGCTCACTCTCTTTATCCAGCGAGACACCTGGAAGTGACTCTGCTGCTGATGTTCCTGCATACCTTTTTCTCAGTCCATTCCCAGTCTCCATCATTGGCTCTGATTCAGTAACCATCAGGCCTCACTTGCTCTTTCCCATCCAGAGTCTTGAAAATGCAAGGTTTGGTGTTCTGCCTTGTTTCCTAGAAAAGATAATTCTAGAGATAGGCCGAGTTCTGGATACAAAGGAGAAGAGATATCACTACTTCACTGAAAAATAGTGCTTTGCTATTTGCCTGTTGGCAGCAATGTACCTATTTGGTACCTCATCATTCTTCTCTTCTCTCCAATCCTCCCCTCCCTTCCACTCCTCTCTTCCCCCTTCTTCCCTCCCCTTTCCCGATCATTTCTCTCCTCTCCTCTTCACTCTTCCCCCCTTTACCCTATCTCTCCATTCTTTTCATTCTCTGCACCTCTCCCCTGCACTCTTCTCACCTTCCTTCCCCTCCTCTCTTCTCCCCTCTTCCCTTATACTTCCTCCCTTCTCACTCCTTCCCTCACCTCTTTTCTCCTTCTCCTCCTCTTCTCCTTTCCCCCTCATTTTCTCTCCACCCCTCTCTTCTACCCCATTGTCCCCCTCTCTCTCCTCTCCAGCCACCTCATTCCATAACCTCCTTTCCCACTTTCCCCTTCACTTTTCTCTTCCCCTGCTGACCCCTCTGCTCCCTAACCTCCTCCCTCTCTCATTCCTTTCATCCTTTTTCCTCAGTCCTCCACACCCTTCCCCTCTCTACAGCTCTCCTCCCTCTCTCATACAAAAGCAGCCAACATCACACATCAACATCCTGATTAAGAGTCTGGGCTCCAGGGCAAGAGCAGTGGTGTAAGCGGTAGGGCATTTGTCTTGCATGCACTGACCTAGGACTGACCACAGTTCAATCCCCAGACATCCCATATAGTCCCCAAGACAGGAGCGATTTCTGAGCACATAGGCCAGGAATGCTACCCCTGAGCATTGTCATCGGGTGTGGCCCAAAAAGCAAAAAAAAAAAAAAAAAGTCCTGGGTCAGAGTTATAGAGAAACTGTAGTGTAGGAAGCTAATACGCTGCTGATGTGGGATGATCACAGAATTCAGCTGCTCCCTGCTTTCTGTCTGAAGGTAAGGGCCCAGGGTGGCCCACACATTCACTTAAACTTGAATGCCCTCCATGCTAACCAGGAGCAGCTGCTCCTCAATTTACATCATCCAGGGCCTGTGATGATGCACTGTCATGCCTCGGGGTGCAGTCCTGACTACTACCTGCAGGGAATGCAGTCTGCTGAATGGATCTTTCCCAGGAGCACACATCACCCCAAACTTCAGCCCAAAGGGCCGTGTGGCCCAGGAGGCACTGACTGGGCCCAGCCTGTACAGGTAGAGTAAATGGAGAAGGGAGCAGCCTCTTACCACTCAACCCTTGACCAAGCTGGAGGGTGAGACTCTCACTCACAAGTGGGCACATTTGCCTTTTTCCACCTGCTCCCTCATTCCCACAGTGACAGGACATCCTGGAAAATGGCCTGCAGAGCCAGAGCAGACGGACTCAAAAGGATGGATTTCTGGACAGACTATGCCACATGGCTGAGCCTCAGTTTCCCCTTTGCAAAATGGAAATGGAGCAATCAAATAGTTGAGGTTGAGCAGGATTTCAAGGTAAAACTGTTTTAGGAAGCAGAGATAGTACAGTAGGTACAGTAGGTAGGGCTCTTGCCTGCACATGAGTAGATCTTTGGCAGGCAGACATATGAGCCCCCAAGACCCCCGAAATGATTGCTGAACATAGAAGTAAGCACTGAGAATAACCAGATATGGCCCACAAGTTGAAAAATAAAATAAATAAAATAGGTGTTCAGGTGCTAGGATGTGATTCAATGTTAAAGTACATGCTTTGCATGTATGAAGCCCTGTATTCATTTCCCCCACCCCCAAATTCAGAAAATCTTAGTTTCTTGCTCCCTGCCTCTGGTTTGAAAAAAAAAAAAAAAGAGTGTTTCAGCTTTTGAATGATCATTTTATACATGAGGTAGGAATTAAAGAAGCTCTGCGCAAATGATCATAAAATCATTCGCATCCAACTATCTGTTTCTTTTCCCTTTATTTATTCACTCATTCTTTTATTAGGGGCGCCATTTATATAACTTTCTATCTACAAACACCCTTTATGCAGCAACATTCCTAGGAGGCACTGGGGATGTGAAAATTAATAATACCAAATTCTTTTCTTCAGGACTTCTCATTCTTTTGCAGAGAAAGAAATAGTTACCTATAATGCAACTGCTGAGGTGATAGATCTGTGGATGCTGCTCTGAGCTTGCAGCTGTAGCATAATTGTATCATTCCTCAACTCACGCAATCTGTTTCCACTCATTGTTCTCTCCCCTCCCGCCTAAACATCGCCTTCAGCGAGATGTAGCTACTCTTGCAAAGGAGACCACTTTTTAGTAAAATGCTCTGTCTAGGGCGAATAGGACAAGTTTATGAGGTTCATCACAAGATCACCACTTCCTTGACTTGTGCCCGAAGCAGCCTAGTTCTCCAGTTTCCTGCACTGAAAGAATCCTAATTCTATCCATCCGTCCAGACTGTTATATTAGAGCCCAATGGTGAAGAAGAAAGAGATGGGGCCAGAACGGTGGAGCAAGCAGTAGGACGCTTGCTTTGCACATGCCAACCTAGTATGGACCGCGGTTCAATACCCCAGTGTCTCATATGGTCCCCCAAGCCAGGAGTGATTTCTGAGCGCATAGCCAAGAGTAAGCACTGAGCGTCACAGGTGTGGCCCAAAAAGCAGAAAGAAAAAAAAAAGAAGGAAGAGATGTTGAAAGCCGACTTCCTAGGTTCAAATCCCACTTCTGCAGTTTACTGTAGACTTCATGGTTTTGTATAAAATTAGGGGGCCATTCTGAGCCTTGGTTTATCAGTCCACAAAATCAAATCAGAACGCTTAAGTGGTTTCCTTAGCCACCCATTGCCGTGTAATACATTGCTCCAAAACGTTGTTGCTTAGACCAACATTTATCATGATACAGTTTTCATGGTTCAAGAGTCCAGGTAGAGCTTACCTGGGTCCTATTCCCTCTTAAGGATGCCATTGAGTTATTACTGGGAGCTGCTGTTATTTTAAGTGTTATGTTAGGTGAGCTTTGTAGCACACTAGGACAGGGTGTTGTCAGGATTGACTGAAAGCCCTAACTATTCCCAAGCTTTTGGCCAGAGAATTTCCTTGGCTTCTTGTCCTGTACATATCTGCATATATTAGCTTGGTTCATCAGAGATCAAGAGAGGCGACGAGAATTTCAGCAAGAAAGAAAGCCTAGTTTTTGGCAACCTAGTGTCAGAAGTGACATCCCACCACTTTTGTGTATTTTGTTCCTGAGAAGTAGGTCACCAGGTGTGGTACACACTAAGGGAAAAATATTAGACAGGTGTGAATGCCTGGAGTGGAAGATCATGGGGAACCTATCCCAGGAGTTGTCAGGAAAAAAAATGGGCTATGCATGCAAAGCAAGTAGGAAGTGTCCAGAGACTCAGCTCACTCTAAATCATTCTTAGATCTCATTGGTGCTAATATTTGTATGTTGCATATAGTCATTGTTTTCTACTAGATCAGAGATGCTGTATAGGTTGCCTTGGGATTGTCAGAGAAAGACTGAGAACAAGAGTTGCAAATAGTTCCTTTTTTAAAGAGCTCCCATTAGGAGAGGGGAAACAAATGGCTGTGGTATTGCCCTGGGAGGGCAGAAGTGCAGAACTGAAAAGTCTCATGTACAAAGGGTTTATAGCAACTGTTTGTTACTGGAAACCAGGACACTTGAAAATGGGAAAATGGTGTTGGTTCCAAATTGGGATCAGAGTTTGGAGTCTTTCTTCTGTGGAGTGGATCAAGAAAAGCTTTTGAAGCTGGAAAAATGTCACAGGCATGTATATATGGCTTATAATAGGTCATATATGGCCTAGTTTTTATGAACTGGTTTCTGAAATGTTTATTGAGACACTGTGATTTACAAAGTTGTTCAGGCCTAAAATGTTCCAGTATCAGTCCTACCACTAAAGTTTTCTTCCTTTCACCAATATTCCCAGGTTCCCTCCCATCCCCCAGCCTTCCCTCTTGGCAGGCAGATACCAAATAAATCAATTTCATATTATGTGGTCCAATAAAACTTAAAGAAATGGCAAATAGGATTATCAGAAACTAAATCAATAGAAGTCAATTTGCGATGATTAATTGCTATGTTTTAACCTTTTATAACCTAATAGAGGGCAAATCTATGCACCATTAGTGAGTGGCATGCTCAGTGCCACCTGTTGGAAAGTTTTTAGAGAAGCTCTTAAAACTTCTTGTAAAACTGATTTGAAGGATGGGGATATTATAGGACAAGAACACCCTCATGAACTAGTATCATTTCCTACCTCGACTATTTTTAGATTAGTTGTCCTGATCAAATGGCAAGAAGAAAGGATCTTTGCCATTGTGATATCTGCTCACTGTTCAAGATAAGCAAAATTATCTGATTTATTCAGAAAAAAATCCATCGCAAGAAAGCTCTTTCTCCTCCAGGAGTCTTCTGCATGAGAGCCCTTACTTCTTAGTGCAGCGAAGTAACCTGAAGAACTCAGAGCTAATGTTGATCAGCCTGAAGCCTAGTACCCAGTTCAGAGACCTTGGGCATGTCATTGAAACTTTTGCACCTTAGTTTCTTCATTTGAAATTGGGATGAGTTTGTTGAACGTGCAAACTTTATCAATTGTGCACACTCATATAAACATAAATATTCTCCCACATCTCCATGTCTACAAGGGCTGCGATTACTGAACACATTTGTTTTAAGAACTCTATAATACAGAGATTGTTGAGATGCAACAAAAATGAGAGAAGAAAACTGATAGTTGGAAAAAGCACAGCCCCAGGTGACTTGACTCTCTAGGCCCTTTTTCTGTAACATTCTGCTCTAATGCTATGGTTTCCCACCTGAATGGTCCTTTCCTGTTGATGAAGAGCTGTAAAAGAAAAGGAAGAGGCACTTGGCTGAGATATACTCACTGTGGTTTGTGTTCCGGGCCATAGGCCAGGTCAGACTTAATCCAGCTTTTTGCCTACCCCTGACCAGAAAAGGAAGCACTTGTATAGACAAGTTTTGTGGCTTAAGGGATTTTAAATTTATACAGTCTTCTTATTTCTCCATAATCTGTCAGTCTCTCTTTTGAGAGCTCACCTTTAAATCACTTTGAGCTGTATTTATCTAAATACCCTTTTATCAGTCAAAGACGTATTTCCTTTCTGTTTTAACTGACATTTGCTTTGGTGGGGGAAACATCAGAGGACTCCCATGCTCTCCAGGGAGATTTGCGCCTGACGCTATTTTTACCCCCCCCCCATCCACCCACACCCACACCCCACACCTCTGATCGTTGGGAGACATTAGAGGGCATGAGGTGCTAAGCTGAGTAACACTTTCTAGCACCACATCTTGGGATGTTAAATCCTGAAAATTAGGTTGAAATCAAAGCTCAGAAACTAAATAATGTCTTTTCTACCAGAAAGGTTCTTAAGTTTGGATTTGAGGACCAAAAAAAGGGGGGGGGGTTTATTCTGATTGTGAAGGCAGTAGAAGATGGCAAAGCACAGGATGCCAAAGAAATTACCCTGCAGGAATTCTTTCTTTTTCTTTCTTTTAGATTTAAAATTTTATATTTTTATTGTGGCCAAAGTGAATTACAAATCTTACACAGTGATATTTACAGTACCCAGTGACAATAAATGAGGGCCTTTCCACCAGCAGTGTTGTCCTCCCTTCATCCTAGTTCCCAAGCATATATCCCTTATCTCCCTCCTTTATCCCCCAAAATGCTAGTGTAACTAAAAGCATATATGTTAACACTAATGTAAACCTTTATTTTTTTTCTTGCAGTTCCAGATATTTTTACTAGTGGTTTCTTAAAGGTTTGGAGTCAAAGGAGCACTGTAAAAACAATGTTATTGTGGCAATTATCGTTTGCATGGGCCCACCAAAGTATGGGGGTCATGGAAAGGAAAAACTTTGGCCTAAGTACAAGGAGACCCTACCCCTGAAGTTTCCTGACATGACTATTTCTAGGCTCTAGGCAAACTAGTTTGTCCAATCCCAGTCATTGTCTGTAGTGCCCATACAGTTATATTTTTCACAGTTTCTGTTGTTGATCTCACATTTCTGTATTGAAGGTCCTTGAATCTGTATATCCTACATTGAAGTCAGGATGGTGCAGAGCGGCATCTAATTTCAACTCGCAATTAACAGGCAATGCAGAAAGCCCTGTCCAGTATGCAGGTCGTTGTTGTTGTTTAAATCTTCTCAGTGTTAAGGGAAGACTCTTTTGAGTAAATCGATGTCAGAGCAGCAGTAGGGTCTTCCCTGGTAGAGGATTGCTTCCAGGTGATGTCATAAACAATGTTGGATGTTTTATAGATGGCTTCCCTGGTTTCAGGGTTGACTGGAAAATACCCAAATCTCTGAGGCCTGTGCCAGGTCATCATGTCAATATTCAGGGTTTGTAAGGTTCCATTGCACCACAAGATTTGTGTGTTCCTATCTCTATTAGATAAGAACTTATTTATATGTATAGTATTTTTCATTTTAATGTGCCCATGCAAACAAGGAATAATGCCACCTGATGTTATCAGTGCATAAGGGGGCCGAAAGAACAAGTCCAACAATCCCCGTGACCTGGTTCAAACATAAGCATTAAACTGAGGGACTCTTTCACCAAAATTCCTTATTGAACAGTTCACAGCGAGATTGGTGCCTATGGGGATGCTAGAATAAATCCAACAATCCAATTGACTTGGTTCTTATATAAACGTTAAATGGAGGGACACTTCCACAAACTTCCTTATTTAACAAATAACAAAGGGAAGGAAAGATAGAGAGGGACTCCTTCACCAAAATACCTTATTGAACAGTTCACAAAGAGGAGAAAAGATAAAAAGTGGGGAAAATAAACAATCTAAGTTAAGACAGTGGGCTCAATTGTCACCATTCATGGGAACTAATCAGAAACCTAGTATAGTAGCAACCACAGTTACACAATGAAAGAAGGAAGAGGCCAAAAGGCCTCTGAGAGTAAACAAGTAGGTAAAGTGTACTGGCCCTTTCCCAGCCTGAGAGTCCATCCTCTCATTTTTATTTTGAAAATATATGGTACCCCAACTTGAACTGGTCTCTTCCCAAACTGAGAGTCAGTCCTCCCATTTATATTTTAAATATATAAGGTATGTGCAGGGGCACACGCAGTTTTTTAAATGGAGACCGATGAGAAGAAAAAAACAATACCAGTGAATGTCCCGACATACACCAGTGCTGCATTGGCCCGCATCCCACCCCATGTGTCTCCCCCTTAGAGTCGGGAGAGAAAGGGGGAAAGCCTGAGGACCACGATAGAGTCCACCTGGGCCGGCAACCAGGGAAGGCCTGGAGTAGAGGGGGAAATAGGGGAATGGCTGGAAGCCTGCCAAGCCTCCCAGCACCCCCCAAGCTAGGGAGATTGCCATCCAGCATGGGGTGTCCCCTAACCCCATGCCTCCAGGATCAAGGCACCGGAAGCCAGCTATCTGCCCGGCCCCTCCCTCTGCTCCTCCTCCCTGGAGTAGGGAAGGGGGGGAAGCCCGGCTACCCCTAAACGAGTCCACCTGGAACCCACAGCAGGCCACCCGAGGTGGCACTCAGGCCAGGCTTAGAGACCCTGCAGGAATTCTTAAAGACTTGGGACTATCTTCCAAGAACTAAAAATGGATTTTGTTGAATAAAAGAAAACCCAATTCAGAGAGCATTATGTATGTCTTCTATTTTGTTTGTAATTTCCCCAAATTTTAGAATAAATATTGTTTTACAATTCATGTGACTGAATTATCAACTAATAATGATAGCTTCTGGTTCATCCATAACTTTATAGTAGAAGTCTGTAGATACAATAAAAATGACAATCTTAAATAAAATGACTATTGATATTGTATTTGGATTTACTATAACTAAGCCCAGTGTGTCTCTATATACACATAGAAGTTGATTTGCCTTCTTATACTTTGCTTACTGACGTTCTTCAGTTACCAACAACTATTCCATTCATCCAATGATCCTGCGAACCATCCGGATTCCCATTTTCACCATTTACGTCACATGGTGTCTCTGTAAATCCTGCCATCATTTTAAAAATATTTCTCAGAGTACATCTTCTGCCCAACAAAACCACCACATTCATTTAAGTCAGTATCTTAATAACCTTTGCATTGCCACCTCGTTCTTCCTATTTTTCTCATAACTCATCTACTGAGTTATTTTATATTAAGCCAGTGTTATAAGAACTTTTACTTTCAATTGTTATTTAAACAGCCAGATTTACTGTGCAGCTTTTGATCACACAGAATAAAATTGAGATATTAACTAATGTTCAAAAACATGAATAAAAATGGTCACAAAGGCTCCATAGGATACTATGTCACCAACATTTCAATTGCCTATTGGTGGTTTTCCTCTTCCACTTATTAATTTTGTGACATAATGCTCATAAACAGATGATTTGTTTAAGATGGATTCCTCAAGGTGGAACTACTAAAGGAACCAAATAAAAGAAATGTCTCCCATTTTATCATGGAAAGAGAGAGGTTGAGTAATGCTGCCAGTTTAATTTCTAGGAAATTGGTTCTAATTTATCTTAGTACCAAATATGTATGAGAATATCTGTAAAACTGTCCCCTCAATAGCAGTGAAATTTGCAAATTTGTCTTGCATCTTAACTTCGTAATTTAAAAGATGATACCCATTTTAATTGCATTTATTTTATTCCATGTGGCTCATATACCTATTATTTTTTTAAAACCATCATCGATCATGTGTGAATCATCTATTGTTGTGCTCTGCCCTTATTGTCCCAGGAGTGTCTTTTTTATTTCTTGACTGCAGAAGTGATTTTTTATATCTTCGCTTCTTCCTTGCATCTGCAGAATAGCTTTGGTGTTTCCTGGAAGCACAAATTTGAAAACAAGTGGTTGGTGTGGGGGCAATGTGGGGGTCTTTATGTGGTCGTGCAGTGTCAGGAAATAGAGCTCTGCTTTCTGACTTTCCACTCCACTGCCCACCAGCTCTGCAAACTTAGGGAGAGGGGCCACTCTGAAATTATTTATATGGGCAGAGAGGCTTGAGACAGTACCTGCCATGTACTGTAAAGGACCAAAAAGGATTTTTTTAATTGAATCACCATGAGATACAGAACTAAAAATTGTTGATGGATGGCTGAGTTCAGTCATATAATGTTCCAACACCCATTTTTTTTTACCAATGTACATTTCCTGTCATTAGTGCCTCAAGTTCTATCCCGCCAACAACCCCCAATCTTGCATTTCTAGCAGAAACTTTTCTTCTTTCTTTCCATCTACCCCTACATTTTTTTCCTTTTAGGCACTGAGGTTTTCTGTACTGTTACTGAATGTGTATCATATATATCACTATTCCTCCTTTTGGCACTCAAATCTTGTCCATTTCCAACTGTCATTGTCATACTGGGCCCTTCTCTGTCCTAACTCATCCCTTGTGGCAAGCTTCCCACCGTGGCCCGGTCCTTCTAGCCCTCATCTCTATTGGGTATTAAAGAATAAAGTTTTTTGACTCTACAGGCCATCTCGTATATGGCAATTCTGAGTGATAGTGCTGAACACCTCAGATCCTTGGATTTCAACCTTTTTACATCTGTGGACTGATAAAAATACTTTACAAACCACTAAGGCAGAAATAAATTACATTATTTATAGTCAGAATATTACCATATCCAGATTGTTAGAAAGACCACTACAGGATCTAGACCTGGCATGTACTAAGGAACAATAACACTTTTGCAGACTGGTACAAAATTTCTGTGGGTTGGCACTGATCTGCAGCCTAGCCTTTGAAAATCGCTGTCCTAGATAATACACATGTCAATGGCCATATTCTGTTCTAATAAATATCTCTTGTTGACTCTCATTTGAATTTTGTGTTATTTTCATATTGCACAATCTCCATTTTTAAAAGCTACTTAATATTGCAACTTCCCGTAGTGAGGATTTGGGGTCAGGGGCTATATGTAGTTCACACAGCCTCTCATAGGGTCTTGTGGCAATTGAATAAGAAGATAATCATAAATAACTTGGTATGTTGCTAGGCACAGACTAAGCATTTTGCATATATCATTATTATTCTACCCTAATATAATTTTGTTGTTTATCATCAATGTTGTCATTTTTTAAATGAGGGCTAATTCTCAGTTACCTACTTGCTGGAGCATGGTGAGGATGATCTAATTTGTGTGGACACCCTTGGTACATTATAGACGTTTAGTGCTTTTGTTTCTCTCGCTTTGAGTGGATGCATGTAATTGGCTCTCAGTCATGGTTCTCCCTACCCTGCACCCCACAGTCTGTGCTCCAGAGGACTAAATTTTTCTTCCTTTGCAAAACATCACATCCTCTTTTATCTTTTAAATAACTACCTTGGGGCTGGAGTGATAGTAAAGTGAGTAGGGCATTTAATGTCTTGTAGGCAATCAACCAGGTTTGATCCCTGGCATCTTATATTGTCCCCAAGCATCATCAAAAATAATTTCTAGGTAAATAATTAGTAAATAACTAGGAATAATTATATTAATCATTATGTTAATCATAGGACTAATGATGCTCATTAACTCCTGAACATCACTGGGTGTGGTCCAACCCCCAAATGGAAAAAAATTAATATCCATCAAGTTCTAATCTTAATTTATTAAACAAGTGATTTCCTCTCAATCCAAAGATAATAACTAATATTATTTGAGTCTCAGGACCTGAAAAGCCTTTATACATCTATCATTTTATTTTCCAAGCCAAGTCCCATTTCTTTTAGCATCATTTCCTCACATCCAGATTGCTGTACCTGCCTTGAATGCTTTTGAAAACCCCATCCCAAACATTGCACTGTTAATACGATGTCAACTTGCTCACTTCTTTGGATTTCAAAACCCTGATCCCAGGATACTTGGCCTATAAAAGGAAAGTTGAAGGCTCTGCTTTCTTCTTTAATTGAGGCAATAACTGCCATAGATGTTGACTGTCTGATTTGAACTCCATGTGCAGAGCAAGTGGTACTTAATGCCCCTTTGGGGAGGAGGATGTTTTGCTGGGTGACATTTAGATTGCTGTCCACATCCCTAGTCTATAGCCCCACCTCCTAACCCCCAGTCCTACCCATAGCATTTCATGGAGGTGGGTGTGTTGCTATGAATAAAGCCAAAACTCAAACAAACTTGAGCCAGTCTGGCTAAGGAGTATGGTGGGCTTCTCCAGTTACCAGCCATGCAATTCTTCAGCATGTCCTTCTTCAGAGCCTCTATTTCTTTATCTGTTGTTCTGACCCAGTCAGCCATCAAGGCTCAACTTTCATCTTCATGGTGTGTTCACGACTGAGGATATGTCCCAAGCTAATGACCATACATTTAATTCCATTTCAACAATAAGAACTGGGGAGGATATGTGCAGGGTGGCAGGGCCACAAGCATAAAAGATGGTCAGGCAGTGGCATACGAGGTACCAGAGAGAAGTTAAATGTAAACATTGAGGATTAGGAATGTCTAGGAAACATCGCAATATTAGTGGTTGATATTAATGGTTGATAGGTATTCACTCTTAATCAGAGCTCTCTGTTAGGATGGAGTGACAGCCCCAAGTCAAGCCTGAACTAACCACTATCATGGGGAGATGGTGTCTCTCTTTGTGCTGTCCTTCACTATTTCTAGACCAGTGTTTCTGAAGCTTTTGTCTTGAGAAAAATCCCCAGAGCAATTGGTGTATAGTGTCCCCCAGAATCACTGCTTTACTGGGTTATGTCTGCCAGGTGATTTGAGAGCATCATCACAGAAGGGATCCAGTAGTCTGGGAAACTATAGTACAAAGTGTTGATTCTAGAGCAAAGACAAGTAGCCTTGGTGTCAGGCCACATAGTAAATATGGCAGCTTTCCAGGCCTCACTGACTCTGTTGTCCATCTTCTCTGCTGCCAAAGTGCACAGGCAGTCAATAACTCTATGCCATGTATGACATGAGCCAATGACTCAGTATGCTTGGATGGGTAACCATATAACTTGATTACAACAGCAGAAAACCACTGGATTTAGCTTGTGCCTATAGTCCACCTGTAAGATTAATTTTATGTGTCAGCATGACTGGATGTTTAACATTTAGTTAAAGTTTATTATAGGTGTAACTTCTTGGTGTGTTTCTGGATGAAATTAATATTTGAATCATACTGAGAAAACATGCAGATAACTCTTCCTGATGTGCGTAAGCCTTGGTCAACTCACTGTAGACAGGTTATTTTTTAAAGGTAGAAAAAGAGAATTTGTTCTCTCTGTATGATTGTTTTTGAGATGGGACACTGGACTTCTGCTTTTAGACCTGGACTGAAAACAGCACCCCCTCAGTTCTCCTAGTTCTTATGTCTTTGATCTGCAGATATGAGGACTTCTACTTCTCCAGAATCTTGTGAGCCAATTTCTTACAATAAATCTCATTACAAAGATATATAAACACATTATCTATTATACATATCTCTATCATTCACATCTCATGTCTTTTGTTGATTATGCGGATGATCCTGAGCAAGTTAAACCTCAATTTCCTCATCTAAAAGCTGCTGTTCTCTTTAAGAACATTGTGCCAAAATTTAGATTAATGCAGTCAAGTCTCAGCATTATGTCTTGCATGACTAACTCCCTCAGGATTAGAAGAGAAAATGTGGGAAAAAGGCATTAAAACCTGCAGCAAACTGAGACAGAAAAGAGTAGTCTTAGATGAGATGAGCTAGGACTGGAGATGGATCTGTACATATGATAGGGTGCAACTGCAAGGTCACTTACTTATTGCCTCTCTTAAACTCTGGACTTAGTTTCCAGTCTTCCTTAATTCATTCGGTCGTGAGAAATCTTCAGGTGTCCTTTTAGACAGAAAGAGAACTGGGAACTTTCCCTCTCTCCCCATCCCGACCGAATTCTCCTCTCTTTTGTGTATCCCTCATCAATGGTAGTAACACTTACCCTGTGATACAGCTCATTACTCTAAGGCTAAGCTGTCCCCAACCCTTATCCTACAAACCCCTTGAATCCACTCTTTTCACATTTTTGAATTCCACTCTTTGCTACTACTTCCTACAGGCTCCATCTGCTCTCCACTGGGATATCTCATCTAATTTCTTCTTTAAGTTCCTGCCTCTAGTCATGCTTCTTCCAGTATTTCACACCATAGACATTTCTATATTTCTTAATATAGATTTATATTATATGTGTATGCCATATCAATATATATATCAGTTCTTAATATAGATTTATATTTTATGTGTATGTCATATTAATATATATATATCAGTTCTTCCTTATTCAATTTGTTCCTAGTTGATATCCCAGATTGCTATCTCAGGTGTAATTTTCTTTGCCTTCTTACTTTCACTAGTTTCTTCTATTTAGTTTCTTCTGTGAACTTTGCACAATGGTTTCTATCCCTGCCTTGTTCTCAGCCCACTTTTGGAGCCAATGTCTTTCCTCTCTGCTTGAATTAATTTTACTCTTTAAAAATTGGGGCAGAGGGGGCCAGAGAGATAGCATGGAGGTAAGGCATTTGCCTTACATGCAGAAGGTCAGTGGTTCGAATACCTGCATCCCATATGGTTCTCCGAGTCTGCCAGCAGTGATTTCTGAGTGTAGAGCCAGGAGGAACCCCCCCCCAAAAAAAAACACAAAAAATTGGGGCAGGGACAGAGAGATATTACAGAGGTTTAAGGCACTTGGTTTGTACACAGCAGGCCCCAGTTAGATATCTGTCCCCCAGTTTGATTCACCTAAGCAACTCAGGAGTGACTCTGATAGTAGGTGGGTGTAATCCTCAAACAACTCAGAGTAGATACCATTTGTTTCTGAAAACTTTCACATTTTTATTCTTTTACTCAATAGTCTGTATCAGATTCCCCTATTTTTGCTCTTTTAGCCCCCTGTATTTCCTGACATAACATTTATCACATGAATCATTTCAGGGAGTTCCATGAAACCAGTCACTGCTGCCCTCTCCTTGTATCTCACACAGGGACCGTTTCCTGCATTTTCTCGGAGCGGGATTTCAGTACCATGGACTGAACTGGCCACCAGGGTTTATGCAAAGACTTCTAGAAATCTGCCATACTGTAACTTGCCATGATCTTTTCTCATGCTAACTTGACAGACTGATCCTGTTTTATAAGGCTCCCAGGGTTGACTTAATCAGGTCTGGTAATACAAAGAAGTGACTTTTATGAACGATACAGTTTAGACACATGGAGTTTCTAGAAACCACCATAGTGTGTGTGTGTGTGTGTGTGTGTGTGTGTGTGTGTGTGTGTGTGTGTGAGAGAGAGAGAGAGAGAGATAGACAGACAAAAAGATGGAGACAGAGACAAAGAGACAAACAGAGATAGAGAAGCAAGCAGAGAGAAAGAGAGGAGAGAGAGTTGTGGAACAGTGCTGGAAAGTACCAGGGCAGTACTTAGAAGAAATGTGACTTTAATGTGAGTTCTAGAGAGAAGAATTTAGAGAGGTAGAAAATGCAGACTAAGGAGCTTTAAGATGGGGCCATGTGAATATTTCAAGGACTTGATGCCTAGGCTAGCAACTAGCCCTTGTTGTCTGGTACCTGACCTTAGATAATTTGAGCAGTGGGATTATGTCTTTTTTTGAGGGTGGGGTCACACCCAGCAGTGTTCAGGGGTTACTCCTGCCTCTATGCTCAGAAATTGCTCCTGGCAAGCTCAGGGGACCATATGGGATGCCGGGATTTGAACCACCGATCTTCTGCATGAGAGGCAAATGCCTTACCTTCATGCTATCTCTCCGGCCCCTGGGATTATGTCTTGTATCTGAATGGTTTGTAGTGGAGGTAGTTGTTCTTTAGAATGACTGAGGGTTTGCTTGTGGGCCAGCTGTTTGCAGGTTCTAATCCTGGAAAGGACAGTCCATTCTAGTGTTAGCACGTCTTAACATACCAAAGTGCTAGCATTCAAAAATAGGCTCAAATACTAATTTTGCACCTGAACACAGCTTTTTTCTCCTGGGTGATTAGTCATGCTTGGCACAGTTTGTTCATCACATGCCTCATGTTGTTATGAGGTTATAAGCATTTGAATCTCATGTGGGATTTTAGGATAAGTGGCAGAAGCTCTAGGCATATTTTTTCCCATGTATAATCATCATGGCATATAGTCAAACCTCAGTAAATGTTTGTTATATAAATATATGAAACTACCAATACTACAACCCTCTTCTGTTTTCTAGTTTGAGGTTTGATTTTTATCTTTAATAAATCCTTTCTTCTGATTTGGTCTTGCCTGCATCTATTTTTATTTACCTAGAATTATAATCATAGTGTTAGATGAAAAGTGTCAGGTTATAAAGTAACACATTGTACTCTTACTTTTCTGAAACATACACCTATACACATATAATCTATACACACAACAGACCTGTCTCCATATGAATCTAAATTATCTCCAACAAAATGTTAGCCATGTTACCTCTGGTGGTGAAAATACTAATAACAAGTAATTTTACATGTGAGAATACAAACTTATGTGTATAATATCAGGCCTACCTCAGTAACTGTTCAGACTTGCAGTATTGACACTTTCAGTACTATAGACTCCCACAAAGGACAGTGGGATTTTTCATTCAAGAAATACTGGTGGTGGGAAGGTTGCACTATTGAAGGAAGGGGGTATGCTTTTTATGACTATAACCCAATTACAAATATATTTAACTATGGTGCTTAAATAAAGATATTAAAAAAAAGAATAGTGGTAGTAGAGTAAAAAAATTACTGAACTGGGTTGGAAAGATAGTACAGCAGGTAGGTTGCTTGCCTTGCATATAGCCAACATGGGTTCCATCCTGGCTATCCCATATAGTTCCCTGAACCCTTTTCAAGAGTAATTCTTGAGCACAGAGCCAGGAGTAAGCCCTGAGCATTGCCGGGTGTGACCCAAAAACTAAAAGAAAGAAAATAAACACTGAACTAAATGAATCAACCCCATGGGGAAGTAATTACTGTATGTGGTTTTCTAGCAGTCAGGATATGAACAGTTGGTTTCTTGATGAGCTGCAGCCTCAACTGGAGTCCCTGTTCTTTACAGACAAACTGAAATAATGACCAAATTATCTGCCTGTTGTCCTGTCGGTAATAGGGGTGTTTGCACCAGGATGATGGAAGGCAGAGAGTGGTCAGCAAAGGCCTGTGGAGACAGAAAAGCTTAGCAATTGCTACAGCCAGGCCACCCGGTGGTAGAAGCACATGGATCACGGTGGGCTCACATTTGTACTTTTGTGTAACATAGACTCACTGCACACATGTGAATATGTGATGTTGGTTGTCTGGTGCCCTCTGGCTCTTGGTCATTCCTGCACACCCCACCTTTTGAAAAGCTTCTCTGGAAGAATAATGAGCAATTCAATGGTGGCTGCAGGTTCCAAGGAAGAATTGAAGCTTCCTTCTGTACAATACTCTGTTTATGTGTGTGTCCCACCACTGCCCCTCTCTAACTCTGAATTACTCTTGCCCACCAGCATACCCCTACCCCACCACCTTCTAGTATCTCCAGGAAGGAAGTACTCTGATGGGTAAATGATGGGCAGCAATGTGGAGCAATTTTGTATGTTCAATGCCTTTGTTTCTGTTCCCCTAGCACAGATAGGTGCTTTGCTTTTTTCCCCAGGAATAAATGACCCCTACGTGTCACCCCTGGCCACAGCTCTCTTATAGAACCAACTGATCACAGACCAATCTGGTTAAAGTCTCTATATATTTGGTCCTCCCACTCAATTACTTGGGGATACCTCCTTGTAATTCTAAGGCAACTGGCTTGAGGGTTCACTGTGACAGCTTGAGAATATATGCTTTTCAGGTCCAGTGGTACTGGAGATAACTTAGGTCAATTTAGCAGTATTTGATGATTCCCAAGGCAGTATCTGGTGATGCTTTTGGAGTCACAGGGTGCCTGAGTCATATGCAAGGCATAAACCTTAGCTCCTCCTACCCACAGTTTAAAGTTCTGTGTCTCTTGCTCTAAGTTCTAGTCTAGTGAAGTTATTCAGCAGTTATGTGCTGAACAGGCACAATATAGAGATGAAGGAGGCAGGAAAGAGTGCAAAAAGGCCTGGCCCTGGTAACTCACATTCTGGTGGAGGGAAGTAGCTGAATGTCTGCTGCTCTGCATCATGGTATGACTGGAAGGGAAGAACTGGTGGTCAGGCTGAGGAAGAGCCTGCAAGGCTGCTGTTCCATAACCAGCCTCTACCAGCAGACTCTCTTCTTACCTCATCATTCTCTCCTCCAACACTCCGACATTCCCAATAGATTCATCCATCTGTTAGCAAGTCTGACTTCAGGAGTGATGAACAACTATTGTCCTGTTCATTGTTTACTTTGATGTGGGGGGGGCCAGTCCTGGCAATTTTCAGCCAACAGAATTAGATAGCTCAAATCTTGGATGCATCAATGTTATTCTGGTAAGGTCTAGTCATTTTGGGGGCCAACTAATCAACCCCAAATGTTGCTCAGGAACTACTAGAACCACAGTTGGAGATGCAAGGGAGACCAGAAGTACCAGGATCAAATTCAGGCTCTTGAACTTGCAAGTCTTGCACTGGATGTCGTCTTCTGAGCTCTTGCCCTGACCCAGCTTTCCTTTTACACCAAAACTTCAGCTGTAAATTGAGGCTCGTAGAAGCATCCACATCTGGGATGTCGGTGCATGACAATGGGTTGAAAATGCCCGGCCTCTCTGAGAGATTTACACTAAACTCAAATATCCCCACATTTCACACCCTGTGTCTGAGGCCCTTATCTCTCTGCCATGCTCTCCTCTAGAGAGCATTCTCTCTGCTGAAATCCCTATGAATAAATATGGTCTCATCCACTCTGTCTCTCAATATGAGCACAGATGAGTCTCTAACAAGCATGGTGAGTGAATGAATGCATGAATAAAAGTGAGGTGTGTGAATCATGTCACACAAAGGCACCTCCAGCTTGTGAATCAGGTTTCTGGAAGCCCTGGAGAATCCACACCAACACACAAATGGTATTATTGGGGCTGCAAGTTTATTAAGGATGTGTCCCATGGCTGGTGACTAAAGATTCAGAAGGAATCCATAGGTTGCACAGGGAATTCAAAAGTTGGCCAGGAGTACATGAACAATCTGCTCACCTAGCTAACAGTGGGGTCATTTTCAGGGAGCCATTAGCTCAGGATAGAGGGATTTACTGCAAGATGGGAGTAAGTATGCCAAGGATAATTGTTACTTCTGCAGCTGGGCTTATGCTTCCTATACACCATTACCCAGATCTGAGACCTTGTCCCCTGTCCACTTCTTTGTGTGCATGAAGTTATCTTAGACTTACAAGGGAGTGTTGTTGTTCATCTGTATGAGAGCAGGTATGAGAACATGCTTCTCCAATAACCTAACACTTAAGAGTTGCACACTACAGGTGTATTGAGGCAGTATGACAAAGTTTCCAAGAAAATAGGACATCAGTGGTTGTGGAGAATAGAGAGCATACAGGAAACACATCATGTCTATCATTTACCTGTGGCTCTAGAGATGATGGTTTAGAGGAAGCAGGCCGATGCACCACAGATTCCAGAGTGGCATAATTGCTCCTTAGAGATCACCAAACTTGCTGGTGGATTGTATGGAAGCTTTCTTCCTTTGTGTTAGGATTCAGAATAGAAGAACGAAACCCCACAATCGAAGTAAAGTTAAACAAAACTAGTCCATCAGCCACAAGCCCCATACTGACAATTCAGGGCTGTCTTCCAGAGAAGATGACCACACCCAAGTTCACAAATCAGATCATATAGGGAGGGGATAAAGGGGGGTTCTAGCTTCTGATAATTTTTAAAATAATTGACTATTTCCCAGGGTGTCCTACTGCCCCTTGTGTCCTTTCCAGATAGGCTATGTGATATGGTCAGATAGCTTGAGGTAGTGTTAATGGAAACAGTCTTGAGAAAGCCTAACCTGTGGCTAACAACATGTGGTCCTTACAAAATGGTGTCCATCTTTGCTCAAAACCCAGGACCCCACACTTTATGTTCTTTTTCTCCCTACCTTCCAAAACAATGACTCTCACTCATGCTTTCCCCCTCTTATTCTGGTGCCCTTTCATGTCCCCTTAAAGCAGGGGTCTCAAACTCAATTTACCTGGGGGCCGCAGGAGGCAAAGTCAGGGTGATCCTTAGTGCAAAGTCAGTAGTAAGCCTTGAACATTGCGGGTGTGTGACCCAAACAACTAAAACAAAACAAAACAAAAAAAGATTCCTCTAGGGCAGGGCTACAAAATGTTGTACGGAGGGCCGCAAACACCCCTCAGGCCACGAGTTTGAGACCCCTGCTAAAGGCTATAGTTGCTGGATCACATTTCTCTGTCTCTCTTCTTTTCTTTCTTTCTCACAAAGTTCACCATTCTCTCAATTCTGATCTTTGCTCAGAAATTAATCCCAATCTCAATTTTTATTAATTTCACCTCTTCTGTAAGGGTTTCTAGGGTTTGTGAAGCAAGATGGCCACAAAATTTAGCAGAATCAACCAGGGACTTGCTGAAACCTGAATTCCTGAGCCTCTATTGCAGGGCATATGGATTTACAAATACATTTCTAGCAAGTTCCCAGGGAATGGAGATGTTACTGGTTCATGTCATAGTTTGAGTATTACTGACTTAGTGTACAGAGACCAGAAAGCAGAGGAAAAGAACCTTCATGTCCTCTGGAGCAGAGGAGAAAATTGAAAAAGCCCACATGCTAGATGCTTGCTCGTTATCACAAGAGTTATGCTTTCTACTGGGATGGTACCTGTGCTAAATAGGGTCACCATTGACAGTTTCAAAAGGATTTTCTAAATCCAAGAGGGATGCATTCAGAGTGTAGAACTACTAAGGTTCATGAAAAACATGATCCAAGGGTATGTTAGGCCTGGACAAATACATTTTTAGATTCTTACACTTTGGGCATTTTGAGAAATAGGAGTTTAGGGCAGCCGGTAGTTTAAGAAGAAAAAGGAGAATACAGGCCTGAGGTATCAGGATTGCAGAAAAACATTAACCCTTTATACTTCCCAATGACCAATCTGGTATTTGTGTCCTTCAGTAAGTTATTTCAACTTTCTCAACTTCATTATTTTTGAAATAGGAATAGAACAATTTTCTTTCCTTACTGAGTACACATACTGAGTGCCTGGTTTGTGCAGGTATATGCTCTGGGGAACTGAAGTAGAAACTGGTAGACCAAACAAGTCATCCAGGATTTCTATGCTCATGATTTCAGGGTCCAGATAGTAGATATTAATCCAGGAGACACTGTTTTCTGTAGTCATTCACATTCCAACTAGGAAAATTTTCTCCCTTGACTTCATAAAACTCCATGCCTCTTATCTTATATGTTCTAAATTAAACTATTTCCTTTTCTTAAAAAAAATTCATTCAAGGCAAAATCTGGAAAAGATACTATGAAGAAATGTATGTGATTTAGAGAAGTTTAATAGGGCATTTCATAGGGGTATGACTCAGGTAAAGATACCCACAACCCACAATGAAAACTTAAGCAGAGAATAGAATCTTCCAGACCCAAGCCCTGAGAATAGAAAACATTGTACACTTAGGGGCTGTAGTAGGCTGAGGGTTTTGAGGCAGGAAGGTTGAAGCCTGGCTGAGCATCTTAAAGACCAAAGAGCTGAGTCAAAGAGAAGAGATCCGAGACTGTGTGAGGGATTAGGTCTGGATCGAGTTTACAGTCAGTCTTAGGTTACCTTAGACTCTGGGATCAAGGCCCAGATTCAGTACCATGATTGGTGGGATTTGGTTCTTCACAGGTCTACATAGGACCACGAATTTGAGTTTTTCATTGGTCACTGCCAAAGGTTGCCTCCATTTCATGCCATCTGCATGTCTCCACAGGGCAGTTCACATTTCTTCAGAATGAAAAAAGAGAAGTGGGCACCTTATATTCTTACCTCAGAAGAGATGCCCTATGTTCTGTCATAAGTGAGTCAAGACATATTCTATATTCCATGCAAAACAGGAAGCAGAAGTCACTGGCATCTTGGCTGCCTGCAAAAGTAGCAGATTATCCCCAGAGTATTTTTGAGTAGAGACTAGGCTGGTTAAGAATGACTCATAGGTCAGGTGAGGGGTAGAGAAAGGAAAGGTCTAATGAGACTTTCAGAAGAACTTAGGAACATAACTTACATTTTGCCTTATTTGTCCCTGTAATGAGGAGAATGAGGACACACAGGCAAGGAACCTTGGATCTACCATAAGATTGGAACCCAATTTATTGAAAGTTGTGCTTCTTTAGGAACTTGGGATCAAAGCCAGGCCCAAGCAAGCATAAATGTTCAATGTTATGACAAGATAAAAGTCCGAGCGTTTCAGGAACAAGCCTTTTGGCTTGTTCTCAAAACTACAAAGATGCCATCTTGACTTGCATTCTGCTGATTGGCAGTTTTCCAGCCAAAACTGTTTTCCTCTATTTTCTTGGCTTCTACAAGTTCTTTTTAAATCCTCTTCTCCTGTCTCTCTTCAGTGGCTCTATCAGAGGAGGATAGGTATCTGCCTCCATTTCCACACCAAGCATCTAAGGTAATGATCCGTGTCATTGTCCTGAGTTAATATTTATTGCATGGCATGGTTCAGCACCTGGCACTCAATGAACCTCAATGCCTATTAATAAAGATGAGCGATGTGAATTATTCACCACTTAGTGCTACCTGGTGTTTTATCTGTGGGAGAGAAATGAACAGTGTTTGGCAACATTGGAGTAGGTAGCAGAGAATCTCTAGAAAGATGTTCCCTTTGGAACTGTCTCCAAGGTTAGCTGAGTTGCATGCAGGTTCACAAACTGATGTTGATCTTACATTCCCATGGGGAGGCTTTGGGGAAAATACTCATCACTCTAAATCTCAGTTCTTCTCCATGTGAAGCCTGCACATAATTCTTGCTTCATAAAATCTCTTAGTCTGGGTTGTCCCTGAAGCTAACCTGAGACAGACGCTGAAAATCTGAAAATGCCGTGGAAAGAACTTGAGAAAGTAGCACCAGAGGTCGGAGTCCTGTAATAAAGAGCGAACACTGAATGTTTCAAGCATGCTATTTGAATTATCATTTTGATGGATTTTTTATTTTCGATTGATTTTTTTCACTATTTTTCTTTTATATTTTGTCAGGTATTATCATTTATTTGAAAAGATATTTTATTAAAATGCTCTGGATCTGTTGGGAAGGGAGAGAAAGAAAAGAATAGCTAGTGATGTAGAGTTACCACTGTGGGTTCTTAATTCCTATGGGATTGGAGCTAATATAAAATTGAATGTCAGGGTGATTCCATCCCAGGATGGAGGAGACTAAGGTGACTCACTATTCACCTATACTAGAAGCCATCAGATATGTATACCCAGTTCCAGGAATATGGGCAGGTCAGGGATTGACAATACTGCTTTCTTCCAAAGAGCCTCATTCACTACAGGGAACAACCTCTGTTTGCAGCTTCTGTGCATGTATACACAATATATATATATATATATATATATATATATATATATATATATATATATATACATACATACATATATCTCAACTCCACACTCTCCAGTAAATTTATTATGGACTCAGTACATATTCTTGGAATGAATTGTGGTAAAGAAAGATATTAATTAAAAGGTTACTGTACTTTCTAGCCCCTAGGAGGTGCTCCAGAATTTATTTTTGCATTTTATTGTTATGGAGGGGGCCACGAAGAGTGTGTGCTCGGAGATTTGTTTAAGAAGGATTCATCAACTATTGTACCAATAGTTGGTACAATAGTTGTACCAATAGTTGCCACTTCTCCTGATACACAACTGTAGAGTGATTTTCACTGCAAAAGTGATTACTCCAAATTCATTATGATTCATGCAAGAGCCTCTGGGATAAAAGATACTATAGCTTCTTCTGTTGCATTAGACCAGCAGGCGTCCATTGTGTTTCCAAACAAAGTTGCTGTGTCTGCCTGGGTAAATTGATTTCCATTCATTCACTTATTCAATGATTGTCTACCTTCTTTTATCCTTTTTTGGACCAAATCTGATTGTATTCAGGGGATCACACAAGGCTAGGAACTGAATTCTGGGTTCCTGCATGCAAAGCTTGTATGCCAGCCCTTTGAACTTTCACTAGCCCAGCTTTGATATCTCTTGATAAAGCAACTACTATTTCCCAGAACTGTTTTGTTCTTTTAAAATATTATAGAGATTCATAGCACAGGCTCTGGAATCAGACTACTTGAGTCTCCTCACAAAATTTTAGCTGTGTGTCTGGAAATAATCTGAACATTTCAGATCTGTTTCCCATTCTATGAAATGGATTGGTACCAGTACCTTCTAAGAATTAAAGTCAACATTGCCAAGAAAGCATTTATTTTGTATATGTGCTGCCAAAGCAAGCAAAGTCCAGAAAGTGTCTAACAATGAACCTCAGTCATATGAATATTCAGTACATGTTCGATATTACTGTGGTCTCTTCAATGACATGAGGTCAGTTAGATTCATTCTTTCGGAGATGCAAAGAAGTAACTTGTGCACAATTACTCTTAGAATCCAGTGTCCATGGATGTTGAATATCCAAAAGCTTCTTGTTAAAAATTGCCACAGCAGAGACAGGCTGAATGGAGCAGAGTTTTGTTGTACATTTTCTTACTTATACCCATGCCTCTAGCAGAGCTGTGTACTCCCCACCTAAATCCCTGTGAGTATGGAATTCTGAATCAGAGAGACTAACTTTAAACCCATGCTGACCCTTGTATTGGTTTTGTGACTTATAAGTCATCTTTAGAATCCACATTTCAGGGGAAGACTCATTTTCCAATACCACACAGTTAAGAACATTTAAAGCCTGGATTTGACCTTCTGGTCTCCTGAATTCAGAAAAGAGAAATCAAAATCTCTTTTTAACTCTAAGATATTTAACTGTAGGAATCTCTAAAAATTCAAGAATGAAAATGATCTAATAGTACCTCTGCCTAACACTAAATGCCCACAAGAACTCAAGTCTGCATTGGAAAGCCTAAGCACTTTCTTGCCCCCACATCCCTTGGTATTTTTTAGTCATTGGGCAAATCTCTTAATGCCCATTCTATCCAACTGGGTGTCCACTGCATACATCCTAGCACCTAGAATAAATACCTGAGTATCCACTACATACATCTGTGTCCACGATATACATATCACTGCCCACTCCGCCACATGTGTACAGTTGTCTACAGCATGCATCTGAGTGTTCTCTAAACACTTGATGCTTAAAGAGGGACTGGCTGTCAAACACAGAAATGAGACACCCTGGTCTTTCTGGAGCCAAATTCAACTTTTCTTGTCTGCTCCATTCAACCCAGGGTGGCTCAGGAGCAAATGGAATTGCATAAGTCCACCTGGACATCAACACACTTTGATCCATTGATTTGGATTGGGTGGTTCTTTGGAGAGTTCTCTAACTTTATTTTTACTCTTAAACTTGTAGTCAATGGCAACTGGATAACAGCAGTAGCTACCACTCTTTGAATGTTTTCTTAGGGTTAGGCTCTGCCCAAGATCTGACCAATATGAAACTAACCTCCACCAGGGTTATTTATATGCTCTTCCTCCTTTCTTCCCTCACCCCTCCCCCTTCCCTCCCTCCATTCCTCTCTTCCTTTCTTCCTTCCTTCCTTCCTGGGCAGGACTTATTCCTGACTCCACTCAGGACTTTCCTGGCAGTACTCAAGGGGCCATATGGGGTACTGGGTGTCTTAACAAGGCTGAGGCATGATCCTAACCCAATCTTCCAAGTTTCCCCTTTTCAAGACCCTTGGTGTCTCAGCAGGTACAAGTCTATCCACTGTGTGGCAGTCCTGGAAAGGGTGGTTGGTGCTGCAGTATGCATATGCAGTGTCCATAAAAATGTGATTTCATTGCTGACACTGATACTTTGGAATAAAATTTAGTCCTCACTCAAAAGCCCATTAACTAGAGCCATTTGGCAACCCATCCGAGAGTTAATTTTTATGGAGAGGAAAAATACTGGCAGGGAGTGGGCTATCCTCCTTGAAACGAATCACTTGCCTAGTCAGCTAGGCCCAGTGGTCTTCTCTGAGCACTGGATGCTCCAGCGTGTCAATGCAGCGTTGCTCAGGAGATCCCGGTGTCATTTTCAGATGGTTGAGTGTGTTTGGCTGTGGTGTTACATCTCGGGCTTGCCAATTACACTTCATTAACAGAGAAGCACAAGCAGTAAATCATTGATCAGAAACAGGTTGTTAAGTGGCCTGGTGGAAGCGTCTACCGGCTGGCAGGGTGCGGACTCACAATTGATGGATGCCCAAGCTCCACACTTGCCCAGGTAGCCCATTAAAGCCATCCTGCTAATAATTTTCACTAATATTTATGGAGCTAGTTTCCCAAGTGCCTGTAAGTCCTTTATTCTCAGGGCAACCCTAAAATATTCAATTCCCAGATTCAGAAGGGGGAAACAGAATTGCTGAAGGGTTATTAGGATTGCCGAAGCTGCTCCTGGAAAGGAAGAGGAGGCAGAGGAAGAAAGTAGCACAGGAAGGGCTGAACCCGGTTTATGCTTTTATTCCCTCCCCCACATCCTTGGATTTTATTCCTGGAATTGGGGGAATCCCAGGTTTGTGATGAGACATTGCTCACTTTGGATTTGGCCAAGGCACTGCCCCACATCTGCAGGTTCTTTTGTGTGGTGGACCCACTGCCTCCTTGAGATTGTGGGGGGAAATGAGGTTCTGTAAGATTGAATTTTAACCTGTGCCTTGCTACAGCTGATGGTGACCAGCTTGGTCAGGCTGCAGCTAATCCATCTGACTTCGCTTCCATGCCTGTCGTCTGGAGCAGCTGGGCCAGTTCATATCCTATTAACCTTGTCTGTTGGAATGACACCTGGCTGTGCTCAGGCCTTGATTCCTGTAATTAGGAATGTAAACAACTTCGGCTTGCTCCTGTTGGTGCTGGCTCTGTGCCGGCCTCAACTCACCCCCCCCCACCAAACCGGACCCCATTTCACATCTTCCATAGCTAAAGCAGGTGGGACTGTGCCTGCCGCTGAGTTTGGATTGTAACACTTACTTGTGGGTTGCCTCTGCTGAACCAGAAGCTGGGAGCCACTCAAATTTTTGTTCAAACTGACAGTGGGAATTTTTATTTCTATTTTGTTGATGAATTTTTAGAGAAATTGACTGCATAATTTAAGGTGTTATGTATGGTCATGAACCTTTTTTTTTTTATTATTCTAAGTCCATAGTATATATTAGGGTCTTTTTTGGTATCATGTATTCTATGTATAATGTGAATTTGTTTGGACACATTTATAAAGATGTAAATCAACCTCTGTGTAGTATACAGAATAGTTTAATCGTGCTAAAAAATCTTTCTGTTATCTGTTAATTCATATTCTCCCCAGCCCCCGCCCAAGCCTACTGTGTGCACAGAATTTCTTTTTATTTTATTTTGTTTTCCTTTATTTTATTTCATTTTTATTTTTACTTCCTCTATAGTTTAGTCTTTTCTAGAATGTTGAAATCATGTTGTGTGTAGCTTTTTAGGTGGGCTTCTTTCACTAAGGAATAGGTTTTCCTAGTGCTTCCCTGTCTTTTCATGACCCAATAGGCCACATCTTTTTAGCACTGATAATAATTCGCTGACTCAATGTGCTTCAATTTAGGTATCTACCACCAAGGATATTTGGTTCTTAGGTTTTTGGAAACTTAAACAAAGTTTCTATAAACATCTGTATGCTAGGTTTTGTTCTAAAATGAACTTCTGATTCCTTTAGATAAAAATATCAAGTTGAGTAATTGCTGTAAGAGTGTGTTTTATTTTATAAAATATCACATCATGTTCAGAGAAGTCCAGTAACATGTCCAATAGAAGTAGGAATTCCAGTATCATATCCAGTAATTTGTCTAATCGAAGTCCAGTGAGTCAGTCTCCTAATGCTTGTCCAATAGGAGTCCAGTGATTCTGCCAGTGGGCTAATGCTTATCCAATAAGAGTCCAGTGAGTGTCCTAGTGAGATAATGCTGGTCTAAAAGAAACTCACTGATTTCCCCTTGTAGGATAGTACATCCAATAGGTACCCAGAGAGTCTCCAAGGAGGGTAATGCTTGTCCAATAGTAGTTCAGTGAGCTTTAAAGTAGATTAATGATTATCTAATAGGAGTCCTGTGAGTCTTCTAATACTATAGTGCATGTTCAGTAGAACCAGAATGGAAATGGAATGACATCACATAGGTTGCCAAACGGTGCCAGGCACACTGTTGTATTTAATCTGACTTTAACTGTGATTGACTCTGTTGTATTCAATCTTCACAATCACCTCATTATTCAGGTGCTGTGATCGTCTCCATTTGGCACACGCAGGCACACATGTACACAAGCACACACACACACACACACACACACACACACACACACACCCTAAATCAGAATCGTACCCACAATGAAATCTAGAAGAGCCAAAGAGCTAGACTCAGACCCAAACCTGTCATATTGTCTTGTCCATAACTGCAGGGATCTGCTCTGTAGCTTCTTAAACTGAGTTTCTTGAGAAATTTGCTAAGTTGGAAGGTTTCTGAACGGGCAGTGACCAAAAACAAATCCAAAATTAAGTGCATCATGAATGAAGTTAAGGTTTGTTTCTTTGTTTTTCTTTCTTTCTTTCTTTCTTTCTTTCTTTCTTTCTTTCTTTCTTTCTTTCTTTCTTTCTTTCTTTCTTTCTTTCTTTCTTTCTTTCTTTCTTTCTTTGTTTCTTTCTTTCTTTCTTTCTTTCTTTCTTTCTTTCTTTCTTTCTCTTTTCCTTTGTTGCTTTCTTTCTTTCTCTTTCCTTCCTTTCGCTTTCTTTCTTTCTTTTTTTTTTTTTTTTTTTTTTTGGTTTTTGGGCCACACCCGGTAACGCTCAGGGGTTACTCCTGGCTATGTGCTCAGAAGTTGCTCCTGGCTTGGGGGACCATATGGGACACCAGGGGATCGAACTGCGGTCCGTCCAAGGCTAGCGCAGGCAAGGCAGGCACCTTACCTTTAGCGCCACCGCCCGGCCCCTCTTTCTTTCTCTTCTTTCTTCCTTTCTTTCTTTCTTTCTTTTCCTTCCTTCCTTCCTTCCTTCCTTCCTAAGGTTTTTTTCAACACCTGCCCTTGTTACAGTCAAGAATGAAAAAAAGCAGAAGTTGGGTCCGGAGAGATAGCACAGGCATTTGCCTTGCAAGCAGCCGATCCAGGACCAAAGGTGGTTGGTTCGAATCCCGGTGTCCCATATGGTCCCCCCATGCCTGCCAGGAGCTATTTCTGAGCAGACAGCCAGGAGTAGCCCCTGAGCACCGTCGGGTATGACCCAAAAACCAAAAAAAAAAAAAAAAAAAAAAGCAGAAGTTATCCATACACCACAAAAGCACCTAGGGGAGAGTAAATGAACAGACAAGAAGTCTACAGTCAATCCCATGACAGTATACTTCAAGGATGGAGAAACCCTGTATATCCTAGGCCAAGGGAATTCCCTCTCTAATGCCCCCAATATTTAAAAATTATATATAATAAAAAATAATGAAAAATTATTCCAAAACACTGTTCTCCATCATCTCAGAGATTACATATGTTTAGTTTCAATAATGGGGTGTCTGTATGAGGGACCCAGCAGGGACTTTCCATCCCAGGCATTTTCACACAGGATCCACCTTGATGCCAGGGTTCCATAAAGCCACCCGGTGTGATCTTCATAAGTTTGTTGGGAAACCCTGCAGGTAGTATCTCTGCACATCTGCACTAAACACCGAACCCAGGCCCCTTGGAAAATCTGGACACCAGAGCATTGCTCTCCTCATCAGAGCCTCAGCAAGCTCGCTGAATCGTCCTCTCATCAATAACATTGATACCAACTAATTTAAACCCACTGAACCAGTGAACCCGGGCTGCAGATGTGTTTATGAGCAGGATACTAAGTAGATATTTTAACTAAGTGGAACATTTCTTGCTTCAATTAATGCAAAAGGTAGCAACTCAAAGGAAATATGAGGGGCATTAAGTTTTATATTGGCACCATTTATTATATATGATATTTAACACTTTTAATCACTTTATTTCCATGTCGACAGCCAAAGAGAGTTAAAGAGCTTTCTCTAGCAATTTAGACCCAGGAAATACTGTCAAACTGAGACAGATGTTTAACCCCTGCATTGCCACAATCTCTTGAGGAAATGGTAAGAATATTTATTACCATTATTAATGCCAGTCGAGTAGATGAAGTCAGTAGCTTAATAGAATGACTCCACAGAAATATTTTATTGGGAAGAGTAAACAGAGTAGTGGGAATTAACATTTATCTGAGAACCCACTGTATGCTAGGCACGAGCTAGACAATGAACATGTTGAGTTAAATCTCTGAACTATCCAATGAGCTTGCTGCAATAATTTACATTAGAGGTAAGAAAATAGAAATGTTGGAATATTTAATCATTCACCAGAATTTTGGCACCATTCTAATTGTACATGGAGCTCTGAGGGGGTGTTAAGTGGGTTCTCTGCCAAATTCTTGTCTTCATGGAACATCTTTTTTGGTGAGGGAACTAGATATTTATGATCTTTTCTTTTATTAAATTTTGATTATTATGTGAAAGGTGAAGATATGTGGGAACCTAGAAAAGGTGAACTTCAGTTAGAACTTAAGACAAGAAAAAACATCTAATCCCATCAAAAAATGAGGAGAAGAAATGGACAGACACTTTGACAGAGAAGAAATACATATGGCCAAAAGACACATGAAAAAATGCTCCATATCACTAATCATCAGGGAGATGCAAATCAAAACAACTATGAGGTACCATCTCACACCCCAGAGATTGGCACACATCACAAAGAATGAGAATAAGCAGTGTTGGCGGGGATGTGGAGAGAAAGGAACTCTTATCCACTGCTGGTGGGAATGCCGTCTAGTTCAACCTTTATGGAAAGCAATATGGAGATTCCTCCAAAAACTGGAAATCAAGCTCCCATACGACCCAGCTATACCACTCCTAGGAATATACCCTAGGAACACAAAAATACAATAGAAAAATCCCTTCCTTACACCTATATTCATTGCAGCACTATTTACCATAGCAAGACTCTGGAAATAGCCAAGATACCCTTCAACAGATGAATGGCTAAAGAAACTGTGGTACATATACACAATGGAATATTATGCAGCTGTCAGGAGAGATGAAGTCATGAAATTCTCCAATACATGGGTGTACATGGAATCTATTATGCTGAGTGAAATAAGTCAGAGAGAGAGAAAAACACAGAATGGTCTCACTCATCTATGGGTTTTAAGAAAAGTGAAAGACATTTTTGCAATAATAATTTTCAGGCACAAAAGAGAAAAAAGCTGGAAGTTACAGCTCACCTCATGAAGCTCACCGCAAACAGGGATGAGTTTAGTTAGAGAAATAACTACATTTTGAACTATCCTAATAATGAGAATGTATGAGGGAAATAGAAAGCCTGTCTAGAGTACAGGCGGGAGTCGGGTGGGGAGGAGGGAAATTTTGGACATTGGTGCTGGGAATGTTGCACTGGTGATGGGTGGTGTTCTTTACATGACTGAAACCCAAATACAATCGTGTATGTAATAAAGTTGGTTAAATAAAAAAAATAAATTAATTAAAAAAAAGAAAAGAAATCCAGGAGGACTTCGTGGAAAAAATGGCTAAGCTGACTGCTATATGGGACCAGTGCTTAGGCAGGCAAAAGGGGAAATTAAAAGAGTATTTCTGGTCTTGGGAAATGGAAGTATGGATGTAGTAAAGCACGAAAGTCAGGGAGTCACAAACTTCCACGGTTTATTCTATGTGTTTCTCCTGTATGATAAATCTAATACTTGAATCCAGGCTTACTGGATTCTTGCTGTTGAAACCTGATACAAGAAGGAATCTGTGAGGTTCTTAGGCAGAAATCATTCTTTCATAATCTCCATTCATAATCATTCATAATCTCCAATCTTTAAAAAGAGTATGTTGGAATTTGAGTTGTAGTGAGATTGCTAGTGAGCAACTGGGTGGTCTGACAATGGCACTCTTGATTCAGTTTAGAATCAGCTAGTGGGGTTTAGAGATTAGGGTGATGACAAAGTATTCGTGGTTTCTTTTATTCTTTATTTTTTTATTTTATTTATTTATTTATTTTATTCTTTATTCCTCTCACAGGGATAAAGGACTTTGAGATGATGCTGTGGTAATTGCTATGCACAAGGAATAGAAACCCAGGCATAGTGGCATATGCTCCAGTGAGGGACAAAGAGAGGATCTTTGTGGAAGATCTTTGTATTGTGTTCATCTGGATATCTAGCTGAAGTTTTCAATTTTAGTAATTTATCTGTCTGCTTATAGTGGTGATGGGTTTATGGAAGATGTTTGATATATTTGAAGATCTTGAATAATATTGTTAGTAAGTCTTAAGGTGCTGGTCAAATTCACCGGTGGACCTTTTGAACTTGTTCTTTTGCTTTGATCTCTTTTAAAATTCTATTTAAATTTCCATGTGACTGATATGTTTGGGTATTTTACTTCTTTATGATTCAGTTTTTCAGAGGGGTTAAAATTCAAAATGTATCACTTTCCCCTAAATTCTCTAGCTTAGTGGAATAAAGTTATTTGTAGTAAACTATAACAATCTTCTTTGTATTTCTAAGGTATCTATTATACTTTCTTCCCTTTCATCTTTGATCTATTTACTTGGTTATTATTCCTTCCCCCTCTTGATTATAACCAAGGGTTTGTCAACCTTACTTTCTATTTTAAAATTTTGTCTCCTGGTTTCAATAGCTCTTTGAGTCATTTTCTTGGCTTCTATATCATTGATTTATGTTCTAATTTTATTATATTTTCCTCTTATGTTTCTTGGGATTGTTTTTATTATTCTATTGTTCTTTTATCAGTTTTTGAAACAGCTAGGTTATTTATTTGAGTTTTTCTTGTTTCCTGATATAAGCCTAATATAATCCTATATTTCTATAAACTTCCCTTTATAATAAAAAGCTTTTGCTATTTTCCATAAATTTTGATAGTTTGCATCATCATTTTGATTCATTTTGAGGAATCTTGTTTATTTATTCTTTGATTTCATATTTGACCAAATGGTTGTAAAACAGTGTGATTCTTGTTCACTTTCAAAATGTTAGAGTTTGCTTAGGCTTTCTTTTTCTATTTAATTTCTACATTCATGCCATTATGGTTTAAAAGGTGCTTAATATGATTTCTATATTTGTGACTTAATAGTCACAATCTATATAATTTATTCTGAAGGATGTTCTAAATGCACTAGTGAAGACTTTTGCAGGATGATCCGTTCTGTAAATGTCTGTTAGTCCCAGTTGTTCATTTTGGGATCTTGTTTCCTGTTAGTGTACTTTAGAGTCTTCCATTACTATTATAGGACTATTAATGTATCTCATGTGTATTAGCAGTTGTTTTCTATATTTTGCTGCCTCTTTGGTGTATATATATTGATGAGTTAAGTCTTTTTGATTTATTGATCCCTTGTCCAGTATATAATGTTTGTTCTTGAACCTTATCATTTTTGTTAGCTTGAATGTTATTTGGTCTGATAAAAGTATGGCATTTCTGTTCATTTTCTAGCTTACCATTAGCCTGTATCATTTTTTTCCCAACCTTGCACTCTGAGCTTGTATTTATCAAGGGAGATCAAGTACTTTTTTTTGTCAGAAGGAGGTTATAATTTGTTTCCATATCCATTTAGCCCCTCTGTGTTTATTGATTGAGAGAGTAGTCCATTGATGTGTAGAGAAATTATTGATATAAAGGAATTTGTTGACATTTTTTTATGAACATTTTAGTTGCTTTTGCCATTTGACCTTGTTTTATATGTGGCCACTCAATATCTCCAGCAGAGCTTGTTTATATGTGACAAATGCTTTCACCTTCTGTTTGTCTAAATGTTTTGATCATTCCTTCAAAAATGAGTGATAATGTATGGTAGAGAATTCTGGGTTGGAGGTTCTTTGCTGTTATTCAGTATTTTGAATATATCAACCAAATCTCTTTTTGTAGAGTTTTGCTTGAGAAATCTGTGGCTCAGATGATTTCCCCCTCTCTCTTCTCACTTTAAGGAGTCCTTTGTTCTTCCCATATTGATTACAACATGTATTCATTTTGTTCTATTTGGGTTTGCTTTGAATGTCACTCTTTTGTTCTCATGGATCATGGATTAGTGTACCAATCTCACTATTCAGGGTTGTGAGGTTTTGAGCTATTATTTCTTTAATTAGCTATTCTTCTCCTTTTCCTCTTTCCTTCTGAATTTCCTCTGATTCTAAGGATATTCCTTCTAATACTGTCAACAGTATCACTTAGTCTCTAAGTTTTCCTTCACGTTTTTGTTACTTCTTTAAAGTTGGATTTCTATACCATGTTTTAAGGTCACCGTTCAATTTCCAGTTTCATTTATTTTGTTTTCATGACTTGCTACTGAATTTTTTTCATTTCTTTAATTTCTACTTCAATGAGTTCTTTCATTTTTTTTCCATCAGATTATCTTCAAGCTTATTAATTCTCCCTATGATAATTTTCAGATCACCAAATTATTTTATAATCTTTAGGTAACTTAGGTAGTCTGAAATAGTTGAGGATTTTTCTTGTCTTCTATGATCCATTGATGCAATTATTTATCATTTTTTCTGGTGCTGTGTGGAAACTAGGGTTGGAGCTCCAGTCTGCTTTTAGCAGTGAACCACTGCCCTCCTCCACAAGATCAATTTGGTTTCTGACTCTACTGATTTTTTTTTTTGGTTTGGTTTTGGGCCACACCTAGTTATGCTCAGAGATTACTCCTGGTTCTACACTCAGGGATAACTCTTAGCAGGCTCTGGTGCCAGGGACAGACCCAACTTGACCATATGCAAAACAAGCACCCTACATGGTATACTCTGACTCTGGCCCTCTACTGATTTTGGATGGTTGCAACTATTAAAATGGTTGTGCGTAGCCACAAGTAGCTGTGCACCAAGTTCTTTCAAACTTGGCAGTAAGTAGACTGCTAAGACCCAAATCGCACGGGTGCCTGAGTCCCACTTTGCAATTATGGGTGCCCTGTGCAGTACCAGCTGCCTGTCTGCTTCACATCATCACTCCCCCTCAAATTTGATCTTAAATTCTCTCTCACTTCTCTTTTCTTGGGCCTGTGCTCATTTGGAGCAAGCACCCAAACTGTTTCTCAGTTCTGGGTAGCCTGTGAACTGAGATCTCTCCAATGCATGATCATTTGCATCTTACACTGTTCCTGGAAACTGGGTACCACTGGCACACATTAGGGCAAGCCCCTGAGTTGAAAATTGAGCCTGTCTTTTGTTCAATTTAAGGCAGTTTGATCCCCACTTG
Source organism: Suncus etruscus (assembly GCF_024139225.1). Classification (NCBI taxonomy): domain Eukaryota; kingdom Metazoa; phylum Chordata; class Mammalia; order Eulipotyphla; family Soricidae; genus Suncus; species Suncus etruscus. Next base: position 62,857,738 of record NC_064862.1, on the reverse strand, counting down.
AAAAACTGCACACAGCTATTTGTCTGCCTTTTTCATAAAGCCACAATTATGTACTGGGGCACACTGCCTCGAAAATTAGCTGCACCTCGAATTCAAGCCCCTGTGATATGTTTGCTGCTTTGTGCATCTCTGGTGTTTCATGACAGCCCCTCAGAAATAGGAGAGGGGTTGGACCTGCAGCTGCAGTTCCTGTACCCTATGTTTCTGCCATCAGGCTACCATGGTGGGCTGCTCTGCAGACTGTGCAGGAATTTGATTTTATTGTGGTCTCTGAGCTCTCCAATAGATTCCCGTGAGCCTCCTGCATATTAATGCAGACCTCATGCTCAAAGATGATGCTCTGTTGGCAATGCCTGATGCTTGAATTTGAGGAGATGGAGAGCTCTTCTGTCTTCTCACTCTCTTGCCTTGTCTCACTCTTTCTCGTCTACTACTGCTGCTGCTACTACTACTTTTTCTTTTCCTCCTCCTCTTCTTCATCCTCTTCTCCTCCTCCTCCTTCTCTTCCTCAATCCTCTTCCTCCTTTTTCTCTTCTTCTATTTTATTAGAGAGAGATTCTTGCTGCTCATCACAAACTCTAATTAGTCTTTTGGCTGAAGCCCTTTAGACACTGGTTTTGTTCACAGACACAGGAGTTCCTTCATTTTACTTTCTTACCCCCATTTTGTCCCTGCATCTTTGTAAAGTCAGAATGTTAACTGAGCTTTAATAGTTATGAAATAATCAATATATAACACCTAGAATAACTCTGCAGTTAATAAATATTAGGACTTAAAAGATCTAGGAAGCTTCTAGGCTTTAGAATCCCCCATTTGCCTTAGTGTATTATCCATTTAACCCTGTTAGCTCTATATTTCTCTTTGCCTTATTATTACCTTACTGTATAACATTTTTCTTTCAATAAACTTTTTTTCACTTACTAGGCCATGCCTTGTGTTCAGGGTTTAATTCCTGTTCTGTAATCCAGGCATCATTCCTAACAATGTTTGGGAAACCATAAAAGTACCAGGAATGGAAACTGGGTTTGCTGCATGTAAGAACTTCCTGTTGTACCTTGCCCCCTATTTTATATGCCCTTGTTTGGTACTTTTAAGATTTTGGGTTTATTTTTTTCAATCTTTTGTTTGTTTTGTTTTGTTTTGGGGCCACACCCAGTGATGCTAAGGGGTTACTCGCGGCTATGTACTCAGAAATCGCTCCTGGTTTGGGGAACCATATAGGACACCAGGGGATCAAACTGCAGTCTGTCTTAGGTTAGTATATGCAAAGCAAATGCCCTACCACTTGCACCACCACTCTGGCCCCTATTTTTTTCAATCTTAAGATAACATTCTATTTATTTTCTCATTTATCTCATTTATACATATGTATCATCATTTTATAATGTAAAATATAGTGTTTGAGTCATTTATTTTTTAAGATTTCAAACTCATCTTTATTAGTAAGTGCAGTTGACTTGATCCTTTGGTATTTTTACCCAATATTTATTTCTTAAAATATGCTGTTTTTTATACTGTCTAGAAGTTCACATATAGATGGTGAAATGGCACCAAGAATTGAAAATGCACCCAAAGACCACAGTGACATTTAATTATATTATATTTTATCCCTTTTACAATTAAAAGTTAATGAATAAAAGCCATTTTAAAGCCAATGTCTTATTTTCATCTCAGTGAAATTCTGACAGAAGAAGAGAAAGAAATAAAGCTCAGTGAACTACATCCTGTTTCTGGAACATGCGCAGTCTAATGGTAGACCCAAAATTCTCATTCTGTCTAAAGCAAAGGTCTTTGTTCTTTCCATTTTAATGCACTTTTCTGTCCCTACTGAACAAAGCTGAATTCTTTGAATCTGTATTTGATTTTTCTTTTTCTATTTCCTTCTTTACACTGTTGTTTCAACCAGGGTAATTGCACACTTGACTCTCTAGTTTGTGGAGAGAAAAAACGTCAATAAAGGGGATCATGGTATATTCTGGCTTACTGACAGTATCCATGATGCACACACAGTGTGCTTAACTGACATGGTTAATCCCAGCCACAGTGCTCATCATGGGGGAGGGTTGTCATATATCTAGACATAGTGCTACACAGCTATTGGCAAAGATCATACACTCCTTATGGTGCTGGTCCTGGATAGTATAGTCTCTGCAAAATATACATATATAAACAAAGAGTAATGGGGTCCTGCTCATTGCCTCATGCTTGCAAGGCAGACCAATTATCACTGAGCAGTCTCCCAGAGCTCTATAGACTTTTCTTGTTTTATTAAAATACCACTTAAATATTTCCATCAGCTTTCCCAGAATGTTCTCCACTAATGTCATTTATAAAAATGGTGTAGAATTCACTTCAGGTTTAGGATGTGCCAGATATAGGACATTTATTGTGAATTGTGATCTATGTGATCTATGGAAAAATCATGACCTTTGGAGTCAGAAAATGAAATACTTATATCTTGCTTCCATCACTTCTTAGCTCTGTGATGATTTAGTTCATCAAGACAGTTTCTGTGATAGGGACACAAATCTAATATAAAGTTATTAAAATAAAAATAATGGGTTTTGCAGCTTATGGTCTTCAGAATCCACAGACAATATTTGCTTCAGGTATGACTGAATCCAAGTACTTATTTAGATGCTGCTGCTGTTCCAGCATTTGCTCATGCTTTCTTCTGCTTAGTTCAGTTCTCAGGTGACTCTCTTCATAGGGTGACTCCTTGCAAGACTAATTCAGTTGAGTGGAAAGCACTTTTTGTCTTGTGATAATTCCAACAAACTTTTAAAATAAACTTTTGAAGGACTGACCAATACCCCAACAATTCCACGAATAAATCCCTGGATCTATGGAATGAATCAGTTTCTGGTTCACAAAATGCCCATCCATAGATGTCTCTGGAGTAGATGGTTTCACAAAGAAAAATTTTGTTCTGAAAGTTGAAAACAGACAGGAAAGGATACCAGGAAACTTGCCATAATCACCTTAAAAAAAGTTTTTGAAAATAGCTAAGCCGTGGTCTCCTTATTGACTAGACAGGAGTCATGATACACTTTGGTTGGTTTTGGATGAGGTACCAGAATTATTTTCATAGACTAGGTAGACAATAAATGCACATTATTTTTCTTTCTCTGGATTCCTCCACTTCTCTTTATCCACATTCGCAACGAGAACTGTGCATTCACTGTACCAAGTGACCTTGCTAAGAAAACACCTTTGCTTCAGTTGATTTTTTCTGTTTTCTTAGAAGAACCGTGAACTTGTGGATAAGATGGACTACAAGATAATCAGTATAAATTCTTCTTTTAGATGAGAACTAGCTAAGAAATGTGATCAGAGGGCAGATAAGTTTTGGGATAAAGAAGCTGTCTACAGTTACAAAAATCTCTGCAGGCACTGCTGGCGACAGTGCTATGCCTGATATCTTTCTCAGTTCTAAAAAGAATCTTCCATTTGTCATATGATTGCTTTGTACCCATTCTTTTCCAACAGAGAATTGAGACTAGACCAAGAAAATGATAAAGTGCTGGACAGAGTTGATACCTTTATATCATTATTCTCTGTACCTAGTGATATGCATGATATTTTAAATAGCCTAGAATTTTAATAATATCATTTTTACACATATTATAAATTCATCTGAACGGTAATATACAGTTTAAGGCAATGTTTTCCATTCCTTCAACCTCAGATAATATAGGCAGTCGTACCAGCACCACTTATAAAATGAAACTATACTTTAAGACCTGATGTTTCATAAATGTGTGAATATAATGTATATATAATGCCATTTATCTCAAGGTTCATTTCCTACTCCTCATCTATTTATTCTATTTATTTCTATTAAAGCCACATCATTTTTATTATGGTAAATATAAGTTATAATAAAAGGAAGTTACTCAACACTTTTTATGTTGTTGTTTTCCTTTGCTTCTTTATGGGTCACACCTGGCTGTGCTCAGGGTGTAATTACTCCTGGCTCTCTTCTGAGAGATCATTCTTGACAGTGCTTGGAGACCATACATGGTACTAGAGAAAGGCAAGTGCCCTACTCACTATGCTATCTCTCTGGTCTCTACACTGTTCTTCATATTATTCATATTCCTTTGTTATTCTAAAAGAAAATGTGTACAAGTGAAAATAATTGTAAAAATTAGTAAAAACTGGTGTTCAAGTTGAAATTATGCTGTTAATATTGTAATTTTTCAAATAGTTGATATTTGAATAGATTTACTATACATAAATATCATATATTTCTCAATGTATTATTTTAAATACAGTATGTTCTATATATGTAACTTTCCTATTTATGAAGGGTTTAAGGCATTTTAAGTATTAGTTTTATCATGTATCATGCTGATGAATATATTTTTCTTATTTTCATTTACACCTAGCTAGCCCCTGATTAAGAAAATGTGTTTAGGGGACCAGGTGATTATATAGTAGGTGTGGCACTTGCCTTGAATGTGACCAGTCTGGGCTCAGTTTCTTGTACCCTCTATTACCTGTGATTTTAAGAGTTTTAAAAGAGCATCTATCTTCTCCTTGTGCCACCTTATTTTCAAAACCTGATGGAATAAAATTTACTCAGTTGTTATCCTGTTATTGAGGCTGCATTGTCTAGAAAACTTTTCTCAGGTTTGGATGAGGTACCAGAATTATTTTTAGCAACTAAACTTAAACTCGATAAAGAACATTTTTAGATTTTAGCTGAAATCCTTATGTTGATGTAGGAAAGACTGGACAAGATTTTCTAAGCAGTGACTCAGGAACCAATTTTTCTGCATTTTATATCTATGATATTTTCTCTGCTCACTTCATAGTAGCCTCAATATGTCCCTTCAATTTTAAAACCCTTTTTATCAAGGGACAATTTTTCTCATAATTCCAATTGAAGTCCTGGCATAGTGGGTTGTTTATGTGTTATGTGTCTTTCTGTACATTAGTCATTTTTGCCAGAAGAAATGATTATGAATGGGCATAGCTGACCATGTCTACACTGCCTGTCTGATATTATGCCACAATAGATGGGTCCTGAATTTAATACTCCTTTATTCTTCTCAGGCCATTTGATAAATATTTATCTTCTCATATCAGTTCATATATGTCTAAGACTTAACCTTCAATCTCCAATTTTTGAAATGAACTCATCTTTTGAATTCATAACCAAACTCTGAGAACTAGCAAAATAATCTTCTAAAGCATCCTGAGATGGTTTTAAGAACTTTCTCTCTCTATGCCGCTCTTTTCCTCTCTCTTCCTTGCTTTTAGCACATAACATGTAATACTTTGAAAGGATGCTCTGAACCAAGTTGAATGAGAGAAAACTTTTGTATCCCTTAGTGGATTGAAAGATTCATGTATGAAGCTTGTTAGGAATGCACTGTTCTTCTTCCAAAATGAAATCCTCTCCATTTGAAACTTCAACATTATAATTTTTATTTTTATTTTTCTTCTCTTGATTAAGTGAGCAAAAGTTCCCCTCCAGAAAATCATGTTTAAGATTTTTTCTAATTTAAACTATTTCTTTGTCTTCTGTGAATCATAACTTCTGCCCTTATATTTGTGAAATATAAAAGTAAGTAAGTCAAAGAAGTCAAAAATAGTCAAAATAATTCTTTTAAAAACTGAGGGGCTGGGTGAATTGAGGGGCCAGAGCGATAGTCTAAAAATTAAGTGATAGTTTAAAAAAATTAGTACAGTGGGTAGAATGTTTGTCTTGCATGCGGCTAACCCAGTTTGATCACCTGCACCCCATATGATCTCCCAGCCCACCAGAAATGGTCCTTGAATACGGAGCCAGGAGTAAGCCCTGAACACATCCAGGTGTGGCCTCAAAACAAACCAACAAGGTCTATATTGAACATCCTTTTTTTACAATATCATTATATTTGAAGCTATATTCATTGGTGCTCAGGGACTCATCCCAGCTCTGTTCAGGTTTCACTTCTGGTGGTGCTCAGGTACTATGAGATCCTGGGACCCAATCCAGGCCTCCTGCATATAAAGTATGCACCTCAAGCTGTTAACTCAGCTCTCTGCTCTTATAGTTTATATTTTAACAAACTACTAATGAGCAATGTTGAACAATTTGTTTTGTGATATGAGAGCCCAGAATCTAAAAAGCGCTTATCAATTCTGTAGGTAAAATTTGCCCCAAAAGAACAAGTAAGTATCATCACTTAGTCTATCATCATGTTTTTGCAAGACAGACTCCTGTGGAAAAGATAATAAAGTCAGGATCTTGCAACCTACAGGGTCTAAAAGCATATTTTTAATTAAGCAACACAGTAATTTATCTGATTATTCAGTTGAAAAATCTCATGTAATGAAGACTTTGGGCATGGCAAGAGTCAGGTGCTTAAAATTATCATAATTATCATTTTCATTTCCTTGCTTTAATATTTCTCATATCCTTTCACTTATATATCTGTTTTCCCTCACTCTAAGGAAAAGTCTTTCTATACTGTGATGAAATTTACCCTGCTCCAACAGATCCAAATGTATCTATTTTACATAACTCAAAAAACTGAAGGGAAAGAAATATCCTTGGTGGTCTAGAGAAAATACAGATGTCCTGTTTGAATATGTATTCATCTTTCTTATTTGCATGGCAAGGCAAAGCAGGGCATTGGCCTGATGTTAAAACTGGTACCTAGGGGGCCGGCGAGGTGGCGCTAGAGCTAAGATGTCTGCCTTGCAAGCGCTAGCCAAGGAAGGACCGTGGTTCAATCCTATGGTCCCCCCAAGCCAGGGGCAATTTCTGAGCACTTAGCCAGGGTAACGCCTGAGCATCAAACGGGTGTGGGCCGAAAAACCAAACAAAACAAACAAAAAGAGAAAAACAAACTGGTACCTAGTCCCAGAGAAGTGAAACCTACCTCTCATAAAATCCATGAGAATGGGGCAGCACTGGTAAGGAATTGGTGGGCAGGGCATTCTCCAAAGGCTAAAAGATTCTACATTAATTAACCTCTGGTAATTAAACTAACTGGTTTAATTCAACTAACCAACTCTGTTAAAAATTAGTATTTAGAAACATTTTGAAAATATTTGGACTTCTAAGATATCTTAAAGGATGTTTCTTAAGTTGTATTCAATCAAGGAACGGTTGATAAGAATCAAATCATAATTACACATCAGAAAAATACCAGCTATGATACACAGCTATTTGGAGAAAGAAACGAAAAAGAGATTTTATTCTTCTAGACGTGCCCATGTCATACAAGATAAAACAATGTTGTGAAAATTGCCAGATTAAAAGAGACTAAAGAGGCCGAGAAACAAAATGTAATCTCTGATCTTTGCCAAGGTCCTGTACTAGAGGGAAGAGAAAAACAATAAAGGACTTTATTGGGTCAATTGGCAATATTGGTTTTCAGATGGCAAATTAGATAAGAGTATTGGATTGATGTTAAATTTAGTGAAGAGGATAACTCTTGTTATAACAAAACACATCAAATTATTAGAAATATGCACAAAATTTAAAGTTCCTTCTAGATACAATATACTTTAAAATGATTAAAATAATTATGTGTACTGGAATGGTGGCGCAAGCAGTAAGGTGTGTACCTTGCATGCGCTAATCTAGGACAGACCACAGTTCAATCCCCCGGCTTCACATGGTCCCCAAAGCAAGGAGCGATTTCTGGGTGCCTAGCCAGGAGTAACCCCTGAGCGTCACCAGGTGTGGCCCAAAAACCAAAAGAAAAAAATTACGTGTGACTGTTATAGATGTATTTAAAAATAATACAAGAAAAAAACCTGTTAACAAAGTTAAATCTGGGGATTTAATCTGCTGGGGATTGTTCAAAGGGCTGATGCTCAGGCTTTTTGGAGACCCAGGTATGATCCCTGGCACCACACATTCTCCAAGCATTGCTGTGAGCACCCCCTGAACACTGCAGGGTGTGATCCTAAAATAAAATTTAAAAAGGTGACTTGAGGTTACGTGAATATGGGTGCTTTTTGTACTGTTTTTAATCTTGCAACTTTTCTGTGAGTTTGAAATTACTTCCAAAATTTAAGAAATAATTAAGTTTTATCTTCCTTTAGGCCCTAACAAAGTAATATTTCTTCTTAACAAGTTTGTGATATAAGATACTCTTAAAATCTATTTTGAATGACCACATTCAATATCAAATTTCATATTCAAGAGAGGACTGATTTTTTTTTTTCTATTCCTTGGGATATCACATCATCCTCTTAGATGTTTGAGGACATTTAAAGGGAATTTAAGAAAGTTTCCTCACTGCTTGATCCTACTGAACTATTTTTTTTAATATCTTGAAATGATTTTTGAAATCCAGTCATGCTGGGGAGGACAGGTCAGAATGGTGATTGACTGAAAGAGGAAATTTTGGGACTCTTGGCAATAGTTCAGCTACGAATAAAGAGAGTGATAGAGAAACAGAATGTCTTCAAAAGAGATTTTAAGGGAGACTTGTTAGGATCTAAACACTAATCAAACATGAGAGTAGGGTAATGGAGATAGAAAAGATAAGTTCCCTGTTCTAGAAGCCTGTGGGATAACAATGCTATTTGTACAATTAAAATGTGGGAGGGGGCTTCTGGAATAGCAGGTGAAATAATAAAGTCGCTTTGTTCTGTTGCTTTTCTGAGATAACCAGTTCCAAAGTTAGGGTACAAAGTTGAATTATAGATAGAGTATTTAGAAAATAGTCAATATTTTCTATGAACTCTCAGAATCTCTAGTGTATACATGATTTTTTTTACTAGATCGTCTTCTCTTTTTATTTAAAACTTTAAAAATCTATTATTTATTTATTTATTTAATTTTATTAAGACATCTGGTTGACAAAGTTGTACATTATAGTGTTGTTTAAGGCATATAGTGTTCCAGCACCAACCCACTAATAAATACCCCAAGTTCCTTCCCACTTCTACCCCATAACCTTCCCTTTTGGTAAGAATGTAAGAAATTTATTCCATATTACTTGCTTAAAAAAAAAACCTTAAAGGAATGGCAAGTGGACATAACAGAAAATGAATGAATAAAAGTCAATTTGTGGTGATTGCTATTTTTGAACTTTTCTTAATTTAGTAGAGCGTAAATATGCATTATTAAGTGAATTTTATACTCAATGATACGTGTTGGAAAGTTTCTCCTCTTTTAAAGGAACCCTTTTTTGTGGGGGGGGGTTGTATGCATGATTACTAATGCTTTGGGAATAAAGGAGGTATACAGGAAAAGTGGAGGCATAAAAAGACCAAATAAAAAACATTTTACAGATTAAGAAAAAATATTGAGCTTTTATATTTCCCAGAAACTTGACTTCTTACTACCTACACCACATTCTCAAACAGTGTTTTAAATAAACATTTGCATTCCTATATTTGCTGCAGTTGCACCCGCATCACCAGGACTGAGGAATAAATAGTTCAAGTGGCCAAGAAGAGATGAGTGTATAAAAATCTGTAATTTCGCCTCACAAATTGAGGGAAAATAATGGAGGGTATCAAGACCAGACAGTTGTATGAACATTAAGTAGAAATAAAAAAATGATCAAACTTAAACACCAAATCCGAAGCCATTGACAACAGAATCAACATCCAATCTACAACATGCTAGACACAGAGGGGATCACTTATACTAGCAACCCCTGGGGTAAAGGAGGGGGATATGGGATGCATGCAGGGAACAGGGGTGAAGGGAGGACAACATGGGTGGTGGCAATGCCCCTGATTCAATGTCATTATGTACCTAGAAAATTACTGTGAAAGATTTGTAATCCACTTTGGTCAAAATAAAAATAAAAAAAAAAGATCTGTAGTATATATATATATATATATATATATAATATTAGAATACTACTCAAGTATGAGAAAAGATGATATCATGCAATTCACTACTATGTGTCTAGAACTAGAAGTATCCTGAGTGACGTCATTCAGAAGAGAGGCGGATACAGAATGATATCTGTCATATGTGGAATATAAAAAGCCATAGTAAGAGAATAAGAAAGGGTCTATGGGGCCGGGAAGGTGGCGCTAGAGGTAAGGTGTCCGCCTTGCAAGCGCTACCATAGGACGGACAGCGGTTCGATCCCCCGGCGTCCCATATGGTCCCCCCAAGCCAGGGCAATTTCTGAGCGTATAGCCAGGAGTAACCCCTGAGCGTCAAATGGGTGTGCCCCCCCCCCAAAAAAAAAGAAAGGGTCTATGACATAAGACCCTGAGAGTCAGATTACAGAACTAAACTTGCCAAGAGAGCAGGATGGGAAGGAGGGTAGGAAAGAACCAAGAGGTATGTGTGGTTGGAACATTAAGTGCCTGAAACTTTAATATTAACCAATATTTTAAGTCTTAGTGTCTAAGTAAAAAATGAAACAGTTGGAAAAGAGAAGCAGTAATTTTCCTATAAGTATATAATTTTTATTTTATTTGTTATTTTGGGAATCCTCACCCAGCAATGCATCAGGAACTATGGCATATCAGGGATTGAACCTGGGACCATCTATGGAAAATAAGTGCTTTTTGAACCATCTCGCTGGCCCAAATTCTTTTTTTAATGGATCACTAAGAGCACTTGGGATCAAAACACTCACCAGTATTAAAATCTATCTTGGGGCTGGGGCTTAAGTACAAGGATTATGGCACATGCAAAGCATTTGCATATAATGCAAACCACCCTGATTTTATCCCTGACACTACATGATCTTCTAGATATTGCTGCATATAGACCTCTATATATTGCTACATAAAGTGGCCTGGATAATCGCTGGTACTGCAGAAAGTGAGCTGCACTTTATCTTTGGGACCCAATATTGATTGGTTGGCCTGACTGAACAAGAATCAGTGACCTGAGCATATGAAGTGACTTCCCCACCAAATGTAAATAAAATGAAATATAAATAAAATTCTTCTTATTGAAGTAAAACACAGTTGTGCAAACTTTCAGATTTGTTTCTTAATACAAGAAATAGTGCAAGAGGGATCTGAGTGATTGCCTAGTGAGTAGGTCATAGCAAGTAGGACATTTACTTTGCACGCAGTCAACCAGGGTTCAATCCCTGGCATTCCCATATGGCCAGCAGAGCCTGCCAGGAAAATTTCTGAGCACCGAGACAGGAGTAACCCCTGACCTCAGTCAGAGCATGGAAGGAAGAAAGGAAGGAAGGGAGGAAGGAAGGAAGGAAGGAAGGAAGGAAGGAAGGAAGGAAGGAAGGAAGGAAGGAAGGAAGGAAGGAAGGAAGGAAGGAAGGAAGGAAGGAAAGAAAGACAAGTAGATGCAAGAGATTACTCAGTCAGAGCATGAAGGAAGGAAGGAAGGAAGGAAGGAAGGAAGGAAGGAAGGAAGGAAGGAAGGAAGGAAGGAAGGAAGGAAGGAAGGAAGGAAGGAAGGAAGGAAGGAAGGAAGGAAGGAAGGAAGGAAAGAAAGACAAGTAGATGCAAGAGATTACTTGAACAGAAATGCAAGTCATTACAAATAGCAGGTGAAAAGAGTGTAACTGTATGTTTGGCAAGATCCATACAGTATGCGTTTTTGAGTGTTTGGACATTAGAAAATGCCACAAGATTTGAGTCATTGTTTCTCATGGAAGACCTTCAGTTTCCTAGATATATTCTTAGAATTCCCTACTTGAAAACAAATCTGTAGAAGGGTTTGTAAAGACATTTTACAAAATAATGTTTACATGCTCGGCAGGTTCCATCTATAAAAATTTCTGGATAGTCCAGCCAGTTAAATCTCTCTTGGAAAGGACAAAAATTCAGCTCCAATCTTCAACAAATTGATCGGCTAACAGAAATAACAACCAGGGATTAGGTAATATAATGGTTAAACTTGTAGGCTCTGTAGCTGTACCCCTGGAATAAGAATCGTTATTTTGCTTCTTTCTCAATTGTCCGGTTATCTCATCAGTAAAACAGAAGTCAAAGTAGTGCCTTCTCGCAGAGCTGCAGCCAGGGTTAATACATTTAACATAAGCGAACCTTGTAGAACAGGGTCTCATGTAATGAAGTTCAGTAAGTGGGAGCTAATCCTTTGCAAGGGTAACTGGTTTCAGGCATGGCTGGATCCTGCCACTCAACAATGCCTGTTCCAAGTCTGCTTTTTTGATTGTTGGACCCACCTTCTTACTGACCTGTCATCTCTTCTGTAAGGACAGAGGACCACCAGACTTGCAGGTCCACGGCTACCAGATTAGCACTCTCAACTGATGGCATCACTCAATAATTCTTTCAAAAGTTCAAGGAAAACTATTATTCAGGTAACTCAATAGTATTATGGTTCCCGAATTGCTCACCATCAAAGTAGAAAAGACTAGACTGATTGGTACCTACTGGAAACACAAACTCTGTTTCTGTCTCTTCATGTTAAAAGCATTTTCAGGGTATTCTCTGAGGTGGCTTGTAGGAGTCAAGGAGATGACTGGCAGCACAAAGTAGAGGACATTTTAGCAAAATTTGAATTGCTTAGTGCCTTGTGCCCATCCCCTGGAAATTCAGTGTTTCTTTAAAAAAAATGTACTTTTTTTCAGTTGGGTATCTGTCAATTTGGGAGATTAGTTCCAACTTCTTCCATTCTGCCTAGTTAGTTTTCTTTTTTTTTAATATAATTTTTATTTTGATCATAGTGGCTTACATATTGTTGACAATATTATTTTAGGTACATATTTACATAAGATCAAGGGGGTTTCCCATCACCAAATTGTCCTCCCTACACCTCCATTTTTGTCCTACCTCCCATTTCCTCTTCCCTCACCCCCAGGGCGGGTAGAATATGTGGTCCCCTCTGTATCTGACCTACTACTTAGTAGTCTTGCACCTGTTTGGTCTTGATTTCTCCCTTATTTCCCCCTCTAACTGGAGGCAGGACTAGCTAGTTCAAGATGTGTGGTTTTGTTTGAAAAAGAGAAAAGTGGGGCCGGAGAGATGGCATGGAGGTAAGGCGTTTACCTTTCATGCAGAAGGTCATCGGTTCAAATCCCGGAGTCCCATATGGTCCCCCGTGCCTGCCAGGAGCAGTTTCTGAGCACAGAGCCAGGAAAAACCCCTGAGCACTGTCGGGTGTGACCCAAAAACCACAAAAAAAAAAAAAAAAAAAAAAAAAGAGAAAAGTAATAAACTGGGGTAAGAGTCTAATATGCCGAAAATGGGCGGAATCCTTCTAGTCCTTGTCCCCTTTCTAGTCCTCTCTGCCTAGGTATATTTGTGTTATTTTGCATCACTGTCCTTGTGATGGTCTTTTTGGAGGACATGAATATAAATGCAAGTGTGTGCTCCACCTTGTCATCCCTATTTCCTACAGAATATCAAAATGAAGCAATGTTTTTTTTTGTTTTGTTTTGTTTTTTTGTCTTGACAGGTAATGTTTTCCAGAAAACAGATTTCCATCAGTAAGATGCACTGGATAAAATAGGAGCCACTGGATTATATGCCCTTTTTTGAGTGTAAATACACTTTTTTTCTTCTCTAGAATTAATCTATAACACACAAGAAACATTCCTTCAGAGCAGCTGAAAAACTGGTTTTTAAGTATTCTATAAAGACACTGTGGTAGGGACAGCATTTGTTTGCAAGATTTACAAGGGCTATGATCATACATCTGATCCTATCAATCAGAATTAAAAGTCAAAGGGCTCTCCAATAAAATCTCGGAGAGAAACAACAGAAGGAGCCGAGGTCTAACATCTGTATCCACTATGGGAAGCTACAGATCCTGAACTAGAAAATATCCAAAGTCCCTGTATCACACCAATGCAACATAAAACCCTGTCTTCTACATGCCACAGCCCAAGAGAGCATTTGGGAACATAGAGAAGAATACAGAGAGGCTGATCCCCCCGGAAACATTTAAATTATTACAGTAAGTTATGGTAGCATCAAAACAGGTAGAATATGTCAGATGGCAAGGCGTATCCGAATGCAGAAGGAGAGGAAGGGCCCATTCTGGATGACTTCAGAATTATGAGTTGTTTTTTAAATCCCCCTCCATCCGTTGTTTGCACCTGAACTGGGAAGATATTTTCATTTACCCATAAACTGTAGACCACTGCCTAATTTTGTGGTTCTAAGTGAAACCCATTTTTATTATCACCTCTGTGGTTTCCTGTTTGTTGTTTGTTATCCCAGTTCATCTTCCACTTTAATATCCTGTCTTTGGAGTGCAAGAAAGTAGATTCCTATATGAATGTGGATTTATAGGAATCAAAGCAAAGATCATGGGAAGAAGGCCTTCCCTCTCTTGGTTTTTCTCCTGGAAGAGGCCAGGCTTTGGCAGATTTGGAAAATCAATGGGAATAATATAAGAGTGAAATTCCTTAATAATACAGCTCATCCTGAAAAGTAAGGTGACTTTGTTTTTACTCAATAATATAATGAGTTTTATTTTGAGTGATGCTGGATTTAATGGCTAAATCAATATGTGTACTTAGCACTGGGCTTTATTTCCCCACTAAGTGACAGGAGATAAGCAGCCTCCAAGTGTGTTAATTGGGTTGTGTTTAGCATTTAAGCTAATCAGCAGTAGCAGAGGTGCCCTGGGCCACTGCAGACCTGGTAATAGGGTTTATCTAAACCAGGCTTTGTTTACATTATTGACTAGAGTTGAATTGCTCCTGTTTCTTATACACTTGAACCTTAAACTAGAGTTGTAAGTACAATTCAAGACCTTCAGCATCTGTATGAAGTAGTCCAAGTTGAGAAGGAAAAACGCTTTTCGATGTTTGGCACGAGGATGCTACTGGGACAGGAAAATCTGGATCAGACATGATTGGATGTTTTAGAAAGCAGAGTTTGAGGGAGTAAAGATTAATCCAGGCATCTCAGTCTCGCCAACATTCCCACTGGAGCCTGGTAGAGGGATCTCCTGTGCATGAAGGCATATATAGCTTCTCTCCTCCACCAGATGGATATGGCACATAATGCCTCTTGTTCCAGTGACCAAAATATATCTCAAAGCATTTACCAACATCTGCAACCAAATCTGAACCCAGTTCAGATCTATCATAGATGAGGCATTGATACAGTCTAGATCCACACAAAGATTAAATTTATTTAATTACCTATTCAGTTGTTCATTCATTTAGTTATTCATTCATTGTAGGTATTAAGGCTTTTGTTGTTGTTATTGTTGTTGTTCTTTTTTTTTTTTAATTTGAGTCACATCAAACTGTACCAATAGTTTAATACCTGGCTTGGTATTTGAAATTGCTGAAGGACCATATATGTATGGTACTGGGGGATTAAAACAGGGCCAGTCACATCGAAGGCAAGTACCTTAACACTTCACACTTGTCCTCTTTCCAGCTTGAAATGGTAGTATTTAACAACTTGGAGATTTCACATACTTATCTGGATTTAAATATTCTCTTGAAATGTGGGTGCATTTATCTTGTTTACTCAACAGCTCTCAGTAAAAACTATCTAGTGGTTGACTCTTTTCAAGAAGGTCATTGGTTCCAATCCTGACATCCCATATGGTCCCCCGAGCCTGCCAGGAGCAACTTCTAAACGTGGAGCCAGGAGTAACCCCTGAGCGCTGCTGAGTGGGACCCAAAAACCAAAACCAAAAACAAAAACAAAAAAAAAGCTTTTTCATCATCCCCAGGATAATTATGAGCAGATTATACAGGATTTGGGTGTTATTTGTGCCAGCTTTGAGTACTGTGCCTCCATTTGTTTCTCTGTTGTCTTGTTTGCTCTTTGCAGAATGAGAGGTAACACACAACACAGGGAAGTTTGGGAATGGAGAGGAAATACATCTAACTTGCATTTGGCTAACCCAGGAAGGATCCGGGTTCGATTCCCAGCATCCCATATGATCCCTGAGCCTGTCAGGAGTGATTTCTGAGTGTATAGCCAGGAGTAATCCCTGTGTGCCACTGGGTATGGGCAAATAAAATAAAAACAATAAAGCACCATAGAACTGAGCTTATTTTGCTGCTCGGTCTCATGTTTTCCAGCTTTCCTGAGCATCTGTTCAGCAGGTGAGCAGACTCCCACTGCCTTCTCCTTTCATTTGCACTTATAGGCACTGGGCCCTGCAGCCTCCATTCATCAGATGTTAGTGTCCTTCGGGGATATCACACTTTGTTTTCATGAACTATGAGTGGAAACAGGGGTTGATGAGGCAATAACCAGGAAAGCTGCTCCCTCATATTGCTTTTCTCTTTAGCTGCAAGGACAAAAACTCCAAGCATTCATGAGAAGCATCAAAAAGCCCCTGTTAAAATCCCCCAAATCAGGCATGAAGTCGGGAAATTTGTGCCTGCATCCACAAATTCAGACTTAACTGACAACTGTAAAGTACTGCTAGATTCTGGTGACCTGGAAGATCCCAAAATGATTTCTACCTGTCTTGTCTCCAAAACACACATGCATGGCAACCAGCCTGGCCACCAGGATTCTGGTGATCAGGGCAGATGGGAACTTTCAACCTAGACTGGTTAGAGCACCATTGACTTTTTTTCATCCGCTTTGCTTTCTTTTTGGTCGTGTACACATTCTCTTTCCTCTTTCGTGTGATCTCTTCCGCCTCCAGCACCTCCTTGCTCTTCCTTCAGCTCTTTGCTCACCTGAGCTTTTGTCTGGAATCCTATCTTTATGTTCAAATGTCTTCTGATAAAGCTAAACATTGACCCCTGTTGTATGCTGGAATGCACAAGTTTCATTAATAAGTAAAAACTTGTCTAAGTGGATCAAACCATGTCCCACATTGTATAGCATTCTCATCTTATTTCCTGTCATTCATCTGTACATATCAGGTTCTCCATGTAGATATGTAAAGAGAATGAGTAAATAGGTTCTGTCCCGGGAGTACTAGTGGCTTCTCATAACCAAGGGACATTTTCATCATGAGACTTCGTGACCATAGTAGTCACAGTATCTCCCTAGTACATTTCTGCTCTAGATGAAGCAATTGGAGCCTCTGTCATATTAATTGTTATATGGGTTGTGTGGTCAGTGGTCTCTGCCTTCAAGAGATCTAAACATATATAATGTATGTGTTTATAATCTGAGTGAAAACTGCAGTTTGTAAATATATATATTAGAAAGGCTTTTCAAGGAATCAATGGATATAGTGCAAATGTATGTTTTGTCAGAAAGGCTTTTTAAAGAATCAATGGATATGTTTTTGAATGTCTATTATTTTCAAGTTTAAGAAATACTGGACAAGTTAGATATTACATGGAATCAAATAAAAACAACCAAGCCTGATACTTCACAAGACTTGTTAGGTATAATGTTGAAGGAATACACAAGAGGGAATATTCATTCTGCCTGTGGGAACTCCTAGGAAGCTTTACAGTGGAGGATTATCTGAATTGAGTGTTGAAGAATAAGACAGAATTACTGAGATAACTTGTAGGGAAAAACAGTATGCTTTCGAGCTGATGTCCTAATTTAAAATCCGGGGTTTACCATACATCCTTAGCTACATGTTATTAAACAGTTATCTTACTCGCTCTAAAGCTGTTTCCTCTCCTACAAAATGTGATATACTGGTCCTTCTTTCATAGACTGCTCCCTCCATATCATGTTCTCAGCTGTTACTACCAACATGGAAGGAACAAGGAGGCCCAATGAAGAGGGCACCAGGTGTTGTGGCACAAAGCTAATGCACAGCTTGGCATTACTGGGAAATTGGATCAATTCTATATGATTAGAGGCAGGGATTGCAAACTCAGATTCCTTCAGGGGGCAGGCAGGTGAGATAAATAAATGAAACCAGAGAGGAAAGGTTGATGAGAACTATAGCAAACTATAGCAAATTGGAACGCCTCAGAATTTCTTGAAAATATTCAGTTTTCTTTATTGATTATAATCCATAGCTTGCTTTTAATTAGTTTTAACCCATTAGCTTTTGTTAGTGCCATTATCCAGAAGGAATAAGTAAATTGAAATAATTTTCCAACATCTCTGTGAACTCAAATTTCAGATGCTACCTTTACAGCAAAATAGGCTCTTGACTTTTAAAGGCTATTACTTAGCTATGACTGTTTCTTGTTTTTCTCCTGTATTCCCACCTATTCAGTCTTAGATAGCACCAGCTGAAAGGTAGAAAGCACATGGACATCTTTTCCAACATTAAGATGTTCAAATTAAATTATTTGGAATATCTTAAAAAAACCCAAAAATACATTCCAAGCTGGATGCTGTATATGTGAATGATGTGTGCGCATACATAAATAAGAAATATGATTGAAATAGAAACTATAGGTATTATAATAAAAAGGGATTTAAAATCCACATTTTACTAATAATCTAAGGTAATTTATAGTTCTCTTTTCTTTATTGACTTTGGTTTTTGCTTATGGGGGACCCCTATGAGATTTATAATTTTATAAAGAAATGTATTGAAATAACATTGGTTTATAATATTATAGGTTTACCATTTAAGAAGTTGATGCTTGAAATAGTCCTTTAATACACATATACAAAAAGTCATATTTAAATTATTGAAGACATAAAAAATGAATCTAAATTATGAGGAAGTATGCACATTTGGGTAATAGAAGTTTTAGCTGTTGAAATATGATAATTGAAAGTAAAATCTCAATAGGTAGTTAAATAGTTTAGGCACTTAAGAGAGAATTAGCAAATCATAAGGAATATATTCAGAATGTATCTAGAAAGATAAACAGGTAGTAGGTAAAATATATGTGAATTTATATATTTATATTACAAATATGAGCAAACTTAAGAACAAATTGAGAATATTTCAAAAACTTGGCTCTAAGGATCAAAGTATTATTTGCAGAATCTAAACATTAAAAGTAATTTAACTGCCCATAAAAGAGTGATTTAATTTTTATTTTATTTTAAGATGATCTTTAATTTTAATACTTTGTATTAGCTACCATAAAAACATATATGTCAATCCTTAAAGTGTTGGTATTTTTTACAAAATTAATCAAATAGCTAAACCATGCATGTCAAAATAGTTAAGGGCTACAGGAGACTGAGACCTAACGTCTAGAAAAGAGGATTGGAAATCCAAAAAGTAAAGGCTTCCCTGCCCATATGTGCTCAAGACAAGATTAATGAAAGCCAGGCCAGGGACAAACAGCCTCTGCAATTTCTGGAAAAGATTGAGAGGGCTTTAAAGTTAGAGAACAGAATAGAATCTACACTTGAATAATCAATTAATGCCTCTTTAATGATTGTGAAGGTGATACGTACAAATTCCCAATCAATGCCAAGAATTAATCAGCCAAGGCTTCAGGACTTTGTTCTCAGCAGATAAGCCAGCAGACAATCCCATTTTACCATGAAAAAAGTTAACATCCTCTCTTAGTCTCTCTCACATGTCCTACAGGTCAAAGGCCAGGCATGAATTCCTGGCCAGGTACTTGAACTTGAAGATCAAAAACAGAAGTAATGACAGGCAGCAATATGAAAGGAAAGGGAGAATTTGCTTATCTCCTGAGCCTAGTCTTCTAATAACGAGGTTAGGTCCAGGGAGAAAATTCAAGGACTGAATGTTTACAGAATCTATTTCAGCAGAATCTTTCCTAAGCCAATGGAAGATTTCCTCAAATTTGCAATTCTGCTACTGTCATTTTTTGTTTCTTGGGAGTCACTAATATTTTTTCCATTGTTTATGAAAATGTCCAGATATATTCGCAATAAATTTTATACATCACAACCTCTGCTGACACATTTCTGTTGAGAAGACAAGCTGAAGACACATGAGACAGTTAAATGGCGTCTCAAGGTCTGAAATAGTGCATTATAATTTTGCACTTGTCTCTCTCCCCACACTCCAGTATATATGGAGGCTGGGCCAATGTTCTTTATATTCTCAGCGTCTGTTCAAGGGCCAAGAACTTGGCAGGTGTTTGATAAATGCTTGTTGAATAAATAAATTTGTTAAATAAGAAGTTCACAGCAAAATTCCAAGTGTGCTTTAAGAGGTCAGAATAAAGGAGGACAGTGGAGTGGTTAGATCCAAAGGCAGCTGCCATGTTCCTTATTCCAGTGCCACCATCTAGAAATTGGGACAGTTTATGAAATGTTTGCCTCCACTTCCTTATCTGTAAAAAATGGGGAAGACATTGTCATCTATTTTCAGAGGTTGTTATGAAGATCAAATGAACCAATTAATATAAAATGTACAGTAGATACACAATTGAATTTCACCATTATCATTCCTGGGAAGATTTCCAGTAATAGTCAACACACATTTATGCAGATTCACGGAACAGATGCTTAAATATTCATTTAAGTGCGGGCACTAAGCTCATTAATTTTGCAGGCTTTGTTTCACTTGATTCTCAATGACCAGGTTTTTCTCTATAGTTTGCATAAATCACTTGCTTCTATCACAGGGCCTTTGCACCCCACAAGAAGTATCTCCAAGGGCTCCAGCGAAAACTACATACACTGCTTTCTTTTCCCTTTTGTTTTCTTTTTTGGTACTTCTATTTTGTTTGGTGGCATTATCTAACAATGCTCAGGGATTATTCCTGGCTCTGCAACCAGGAATCACTCTACACAGTGTTTGAGGAGCTATATGGGATTTTGGAGACTGACCCAGGTCAGCCACATGCAAGGCAAGCGACTTATTTTCTCTTTATCCCCTCTTTTGGTATGTGAATTTTGAGGATGAAGACCAGTTATGCTGTTTGCTGAGATTAAGTCAGTGCCTGGCACACCTTAGAAATTAGGTACCTATTGAAAGAATAAGTAAATGGATGAAGAAAATTTTATCATCACCACTTTACAGAATTCAGATTTATATTAATGATCAGAGGGATGATTTTTTTTTTTGGCCATTTCTACTTTTTCAAGAGAAGATGATATAAAATATACATTTTTTTGCCTTAGACTGTTGGAAACTCTTGGCTATCTTTGTAAGCTAAAACTGTTGAAATGCTGGGAAAACATTTTTCCAAATATAGGGCTACATGTATATGAATTATCTAGAACAGATTTTCTCTTCTCCCAAACTTGCCTATTTGTGCCAACACAAATGTTCAGGTGGGGCTACTCTCAAGTGTATCTCAAGGAATCCACCTTCAAATAAAGTGACAAGACTGGACTTCAACATTAGCCAGTTAGCATTAAGCAGTTAGAATTAAAAAATAAAAAGCTTCCAGGAATGATTTGTATGCAATAGAATAGGATACATATAGATTTGACAAAAATCGCAAAGTATTCATTGCAACTATGAACTTATTTGTTGCATTACTATTGAACAACAATCTCTCTCTACTGTGTAGAAGTTTCTCCAATATGGCTTTTTAGTGTCTTCGTGGGGTTCATTTCGAATCAGACTATGGGAACGTTGAAGTGAAGAAAGACCTTAATAGATTGAATTTCCAGTCCCTAGATTGAAGTGACAGTGGAACCAAAGAATTGACTTAACTCAAGTTGGAAGTTAATGCTCTGACTTGTAGTTTCACAGTGATCTGATATAGTCATGCACCTGTGTAACTGTCTAGAAACACATTGGTGACAGACTGTATATGTGGGTCTAGTCGCACAAGATCATTTGTAGGCAAATTTCTAGATACTTCAACAATGTAATTAGCCCTGTGCAAATCCTTATATTGGCAGGAATGGAGACTAAGATTAAGACCCAGACTTAGGATGTTTAACTTTGAAAAGCTGAAGGTGGCTAGAGTCTCTAGAGAAGATGAAAATTTGGAATGAAAAACAGATATTACCATTGGGAGATTCAGGGCAGCCAGAATTGGGATGAGGGTGGTCAGGGAAGAACTGAGAGGAA
Source organism: Suncus etruscus (assembly GCF_024139225.1). Classification (NCBI taxonomy): domain Eukaryota; kingdom Metazoa; phylum Chordata; class Mammalia; order Eulipotyphla; family Soricidae; genus Suncus; species Suncus etruscus. The sequence goes on along the minus strand of NC_064862.1, from coordinate 62,836,041 downwards.
CAACTTCTTTGGCACAAGTGTTTGGGAAGTGAGATGGCAGCATTAGGAGCTGAGAATAGGTTCTCAAGAAGCCTTAATGGTACATTAGACCCAGACTCCCACACAGTGAGCAATACTAGATAATAGACCAATACAATACATTATTTTCATGCTTAAGAGGCTTCATCTCAAGGATTAATCCATGAGAGGGTTAGTCTGACACCATTCTACATTTTTGCTCACTTGTCATTCAAACTTTCAACTTTAGTTGCTGTTTGAAATCAGGGCTAAGTGTTTCAATCTTGGTACCTCGTATCCAAGGATACAGATAAATTTATGACACACCTGATACCCAAACCAGAACCTGCCACCAAATACTGGGGCTGTATTAATATTATAGAACTGGTTGAATAAACGAGGTAAAACAGGTGGAATAAAGTAGAAAATGAGCATGTGACAGAGCCCAGGGTCCAGCATCTCTGTCTTCATCTGTAGTCTAGAATGGCAGAGGCTGTTCTAAAGTGACAAATGTTGGAGATTGGGTATGGCCATTTGGAGCTGGACTCTCGTTCATTCTTTCATTTATCTCCTGACATTCTCTGAATATGTCCGGTGCATCTGCCATGGGCCCGGTACATTGCTACAGTCTAGAGTGACGAGCAAGAGATATATCACACTCTCCTTAACATACTTATCTACCATGAGGACTTCATTTTACACAAGAGGAAAATGAATCCTTAAGATGCTATGTGAACATTCTAGGTCAATATAGCCAGTAATAGATCACTAAAAGGCAACATATAGCTTAATCCTTTTCTTGCAAGCACATGCTGCTTTATCAAGAATCACATTGAGTACCTCAGGAGCTATAGTTGATCTTCACAAACATTTGTGTATTAAGTTGTGGTGCTTTAAAAACTGTGAAATTTCAGAGGATCTTCAGTTCTATATGTCTATTTAGACTCAGAGGACCCGGTTCCACTCAGCTCATGCTTTCAAGTAAAAAAAAAAAAACCAACAAACTAGCAGTTGTTACAAGTCACTATGGACTTTATACCAGGCTCCTCTCTGGTACCTCTCTTTCACTAGTGGGTTTCACTTTTTTGCCTTTTGTCCTTATTGTGTCTTTGCAATTTGGAGATCTACTCCCCATCCTCTTTATTTTCCTCCACTTGATATTGAGGATCCTATTTCCATCCTACAAGTGGAAGCTGCCGGCCTCCTAGTTTGCCTTTCTCAACTGTTCTCCTCCCCCTCTCCCTTTCTTCTCAACCTGCTGCAGTTTTTCTTTTCTTCTAGTGGTTGGGTTGACCAAGCAGGCTAGCTCTGGGGTCCTGCAGTGCTCTGACACACCATTCACACCCTGACTTTAAGAAGCATGGTTGCTTTATAAGAAAGGGTACCATCAATTTAGTATTTGAATATCCTATCACTCGCTCTCTAGGAATGTGCATTATGTATGCCAAAATTCTAATATGCTGGCATTTAATGCTTTTAAGCATGCAATATTCTTATTAATCCAAGTGCTTTTTTCATCCATAATTAAATAGTTTACTTTATTATTGCTTTATGTAACAATTCTGCATTTTCATTTTTCTATAAGGTAGGCCATTTTAATAGGCAAGCACTCCCAATTTGTGGGGCTGGCTGCATTAATTGCCTTCATTCTAGAACAGCTTGAATTCTGGCACCACAGTGAGAGAGATTCCCTGGGACAGGCATGAAAAGAGAGAGGCATGGCTTTGTGGCCCACCCCAATACGTCACACCATTCCTGTAAAAACAGATCTTTGGATCTGCAAAAATGAAACCTCTTTTCCTCAGTGGTGATGGTGTGAGCATTAACATGGATCGAGGGCTATTTATATCAGTTTGTACATTTCATCAGCTTTTTTGCAGTTTCCAGCAAGATGTGAACTTTATCCCTGTCCAAGGCGTTTGGTTCAAATCAGTGGAGACAGAGAATAATCAAGATTTATGATTCTCATTCTGACTCCCATCACACAGTCACTGCAATTGCTACTCGCCAGCTGCCCCCCCCCAAACCCCCAGTCTGACTGACACCCACTTCACTTTCTCTCTCGCGAGTGATTTAATGTCCATCTCGAAAACTGTCAAAACACTTCTGCTGCTTCAGATAACAGCTGTGGGTTCTGCATGCCCTGACACCCCTCTCCCATTGCACCAGCTCCCACCATGCTTGCCTTCCTAAGACTAGAAATACCTAACACACACTTTCAGTAATTATTTTAGCATATAGAGTATTGAATGTTTTTCCTCTTTCATATTCCCTATTTCTCAATCATGTTTTTTAAAACATCTTAATGATTTTTGTTGCTAATGGCCATAGATTTCATTGTATTGACTTATTATTGTGCCCTGGCTTCCCCCCAAGGACTGTATATCCTGAGTCTTAAGCATATTAACTGTATGCATTTGTGTGTGTATTTTACTCCAAACATTGGCATAGTTGTTTAGATAAGGGAAGGATGTTTAAGTAGGCTGAAGAATAGAATTTTGCAAAATGGGTTTACTGCTTTTCTGAAGTCCAATAAGCTTAAAGAGAAGTTGGTAACTGATTGTCATCTCAGACTTCCTAGCTGTCACAGCACCATTGAGTAGAATAGATATGGACAGGTTTGCCTCCTCACTTTCATCTGTCACTTAGGGAGTCCTATAATATCAGCCAAGTTATTGAACCTGAGTTACAGTGTGTGCCCATTGGAAATGTTTGCCCTGTCAGGCCATTCTTGGTATCACAGACTGTCCTGGAGCACTTGGCACTGGATAGTACCTAGGAGGGTGTTCATAGAAAAGATTATAGATTATTTGAGTGGGGTGCTGGTTAGTTTCCTGCCACCATTTACCCACTATCTATTTGACTAGTCCTTTTTTGTTTGCTTGTTTGTTTTGTTTTTAGACCCTGCAGCGCTCAGGGGTTACTCCTGGCTCTGTGCTCAGAAATCGCTCCTGGCAGGTATGGGGGACCATATGGGATGCTGGGATTCGAATCACCATCCATCCTCAATTGGCTGCATGCAAGGCAAATGTCCTACCACTGTGCTATCTCTCTGGCCCTAAATAGTCCCTTTTTTTTTCTCCTAAAGCTGTAACCCAAGTCACAGAGAGGTAAAGCCCTACAGCACCACTGTTTTTGGCTTTGTTTATTTTTGAGTTTTTCTTGTGTTTATTTTCAAACAAGTCTTGTTTCCCATCACAATTCATGATTCACAAAGCATCATGATTATATTTTAAAATAGCTTCTACATAATACCAGTCCCAGGCAAATGGAAAAAACACAGTCCAGCATATGTCCTAAGTCATGGGCCCATCTATAGGGGGCATAAAGCAAATTCCAGATATGCTATATTTTGCCAAGAATATATATTACATTCTTAGCCACCTCTGATAGAAGAGATGAATTACATTTTAGCACAAAGCTAAAACTTTTGTATAGGTATGAACTATAATATCACTTAATTTAAGATAGAATCAAGTTCTAGGTTTCTTTGATAATATGACTAATTCTTTTTGTTCTTTCCTTTTGGGGAGTCACATCTAGCTGTCCTAAGGGCTTACACCTGGTTCTGGACCCAACAAATCACGTTTTAGAGCTTTAGGAACCATATTGAGTGCCATGAATCAAATCTGGATCAGAGACATGCAAGACAAGCACCATGCCCACTGTATTATCTCTCTAACTTTAAATACCATCCTTTTCTTTTGTTGGGTTGGTTTAAGGATCACATATGGCCATGACTCAGGCTTATTCCTAGGTCTCCGTTCAGTATAACTTCTGACAGGGCTCAAGGAGACTTTGTTGTGTGCTGGAAATTGAATCTGGGCCAGGCCATGCAAGTTAAGTCTCTCACCTGTTCTACTCCAGTTCTACTCCATAAAAAAATATTACCCATGGGGCCAGAGAGATAGCACAGTGGCGTTTGCCTTGCAAGCAGCCGATCCAGGACCTAAGTTGGTTGTTTTGAATCCTGGCATCCCATATGGTCCCCCGTGCCTGCCAGGAGCGATTTCTGAGTAGATAGCCAGGAGTAACACCTGAGCACCCCTGGGTGTGGCCCAAAAAACAAAAATATATAAATACATAAATACATAAATAAAAAATAAAATAAATATTACCCTGGGAGCCACATCTGATATCCAAAGTGCTTTCTAGAACTCAAGAGGGTATTTGGTTGGCTGATGAATTGCCACTAGCTCCTTCATTAAGAGATACGATGGTGAAAGCACCCATTTGACATATTTTAAATACTAGGATTGGCTCTTGTCTCTGCAGCAAGGACTGATATTCCATAAGAGTAATAACAGGGAATTACATTTCTCAAAGAACAGAAGACTATGAAACAACAGGTTTTTTTTTTTAATCTTGCTCATTTCTTTATGTATTGGTAACTAAGACTGATTCTTTGATTTCAAAAGCTAGCGGATTATAGCTTAATCAGAAAGTATGCAGAAAGCTCTGTTTTCATTACTTTACATAAATCAAAACATCTTGCTACTACAGATAAGTTTAGGAGGTAGGAGGCCCCACGTTCAGTTATTTCAATATAATTCAGGGATGACCCCAATAGTGGTTCTTGGTTTTGTTTCTTTCTCTTTGGCTACAGTGATATATCTATTTTCTTGCTTTTGTTTCCTTGCTTTATTGTCACAGAAAAGATACAGCATTATTAGGGATTACATCAATTCTGACCAGAACACAAATGTGAAAATCAAGATAAATGATCTCTTTTGGGTGCTGCTTTTCTTCAGAGAGAAGAATGTTTCCTCAGAAGCACCCCCACGATTGGGTTTTATTGTTGTTTTCAGAATTAGGTTGTAAGCCCCTGACTTACGTAAGCATAAATCACTGACAGTTTATAATTACAAACATGACTATATGGGGAGGAGCCTAATCAGATATAGAAAGGGCAGTCCTAATGTTCTATCAAGAGACAGAGAAGGGGGCTCTCAGAATTTTCTCCCAGCAAGCGAAAGCACCAAACAAATACCCATTGGGCTGTTCCATCTGTCTTGGTGTGAAATGAATGAATTTAAAAGCAAGTGAAGAAATAGAAGAAGTAGGAGAGAATAACTTACTGGTTATTCTGATAATACCATTACTAACCAGCAATCATGATGGGCACTAACTTCTTGGCATGTGTGAGGTATAATTGTAAAACATACTCTGTGACACCTGGGTCCTCCAAGCCCACATGTCCTTGCTCATTAGTCAGGGCTTCTCCACCCTGCTAGGATCCCTGATTATTGCAGACATTCCAGCTGCACGCCTAGAGTTAAAACACTATACATTGAACTGCTTATTATTTTTTTTTACTTTCCAGTCACCATCATTATTATTAGTTTTAGGCAATACCAAGAGATGTCAGGGCTTACTCCTGGTTCTGCTCGCAAGGATCATTGCTGATGGTGCTTGGAGAACCATTTGGGGTGCCAAGAATTCAACTTGTGGGCCCAGAGAGATAGCACAGCGGCGTTTGCCTTGCAAGCAGCCGATCCAGGACCAAAGGTGGTTGGTTCGAATCCCGGTGTCCCAAATGGTCCCCCGTGCCTGCCGGGAGTTATTTCTGAGCAGACAGCCAGGAGTAACCCCAGAGCACTGCCGGGCGTGGCCCAAAAACCAAAAAAAAAAAAAAAAATTCAACTTGTTGGCCACATGCAAAGCAAGTACCTAGTCCTAGTGTACAATATAGCTCCAGCCCCAACCTACATATTCTTTAATCTAAAATATTAACTCAATAATGCTCCCTCTTCAAAGAAGTCTCCTTGGTTCATACATCTATGGCGTCTACCTCTGTGTTCCTTCTGAGCATTGATGACTTGGTCATAAGATTATTTTGTCTATGTTTATGTTCTCTTTGCAAATGTCTCTGTGCTTCAGATGGGTGCCTTTTTATGTCTATTTCTCTGAAATAGATTTCCAAACTTATTTGGCCTCCCCTTCCTTCTTTTCAGGAAAACCAAATTTCTTTACTGCCCCCTATCCCCAAAATCTACTTTCTTTAGGCAAACAAACAGAAAACTCCCCAATTTTACCCAAGATGACTGGGAAGAAAGTGATATTGCTCTTTTGGGGAAATAATGCTTTAACCAGGGGCTGGAGTGATAGCAAGCCATAAGCTTTGCAAGCAGTCGACCCAGGACCAATGATGGTTCGAATCCTGGCATCCCATATGCGGCCCCCCACTTCCCCTGTGCCTGTTAGGAATGATTTCTGAGCAGAGTTGGGAGTAACCCCTGAGTGCCACCAGGTGTGGCCCAAAAACAAAACACATAAAATGCTCTAACCAATGGTACAGATCTAAAATGCAGGCAACCTATTCCATCTGTCTTGGTGTGGAATGAATGAATTTAAAAGCAAGTGAAGAATTAGAAGAAGTAGGAGAGAATAACTTACTGATTATTCTAATAATACTATTACTAACCAGCAATCATTCAGTCAATGAAAAGTTTGTTAATATTATTTAAGAGGGATAAACCGAAATGCAAGGCATTTTAGTTACGAACGTACAAAATGGGCATTCTTTCACTGTCTTGTCCAAAAAAACTAGGTCTTAGGAGGAGAGCTTTCTTGCTTGCTGGAGTTGACAGCTATGGGAACTGACTGGACCCAATTCAGGGATGCCTGGCTCTTCAGTCAACACTTTTCAGAGCTCAGGCTTTAGTGGGATTGTTTCTACCACACAGGGGAAAAAAGTAACCTGGTGATAAAGAGGTTTAATTTTGGACTAAAAAGACTATATAGGATAAAAAGTGAGTATGAAGTAGAGGTTATATAATTGACTAGGATGGCCAGTTTTTGGTCATCCTTCATCTTGCTCAGGAATCACTCATGGGGGTGCTTAGGGGACTGTATTATGTTCAAACCTAGATCCCTGTGATGCAAAGCATGCACATCAGCCCTTTGAGCTGTCTTTTGTCCCAAGTAAAGATAATTTTTATTAAATTCCATATTAATGGGTGTAATCATTAATTAGGATTCTGCATGTGCACATATTTGCTTAACAAGGAGATGAGGTCACAGTTCTATAGGGAAAGCACCTTGAGGAGGAAGTGTAGGATGTGGTAAGAGAGTTGGGTGAAAGGTTTGAACTATCCTGGATCTACTCCTGCTCCTTGCCTCTCCAAATGGGGATGACTTTATTGCCTAGAAGTTGTTCACTCACATGTGGTATGTGCATTTGTTCTCTGTCTAATTGGCTTAATTCTAAGTGGTCAGAGCTTTTTATTTGATCTTCTGTACACGGGAACTCGGAACAAAGCACTAGGAAAGGCATGAACCTGGCTTTGGGAACATTAAAATACATTTTAAATTTATTTCTGAACTCATACACTCTTCATTGTAAGGCATGTGCTCAAACAATAAACTAAAAGACAACTCTACCCCATGGTGGGATAGTACACACTTGCATGTTTGAGGCTCTGAATTCTTTCCTGATATCCCCTCAAAGGGCATGTAGAACCTGTTTGAATTGCTATGTCTCCACTAAGGAATAATCACTCCCAAAGGGAACCAAACTACTTGGTTCCTTGCTGCACCATTCCTTCTGCACATAAGAAACATGAAACACAGGTTTGAGTTTTCCTTTGGGTTATATTTTTGGGAGAAGGAGTCTTCCAAGAGGTTCTCAGGAAGCTCAAGGACTTCTCCCAGCAAATCTCAGCCAGAGGCCCCAGGGTTCAATGCAGGGATCTGAAGATGTGGTGCTATTCAAGTCCTGCAATGCCAAGGGTTACGCAGGCTACCCCATAGGCACTGAGGACCCCCAGGGATACAGCTGGTCATAATCCAGGGGATTGTGTGGTGCTAGGAACCAAGGTGCTGCATCAAGGCATAAGTCAATCCTTGTACTTATCTCTCTGGTCCTGGACCAGACCTGAAGAAATGAAATGTAGGATTTCTGCAGGATTCTCAGCATGGGGACCCCGGAGTAGTGACACCTATCATGTTGGGTGTGGACTCTGAGGTTTAGATGAGGACTCCATTTACAGCAATCTGCTTGCTCCTGCTATACCTCCAGGACTGAGCACTGAGGAGGAGAGTCACTGAGAGAAAGATAGTTGAACCAGAGGAAAGAGGGTCCATAGGGTTCCTGACTGGCTCTGGCTGTACAAACCCTAAGGTAGCCCTACTCTATGAGACTGAGTTGGCTGTGAGAAAGAACTTTGCTTGCCAATTCTGGCCAGGGAGGAGATGAATAAGTGGGCACCCACTGCACACACCACCCAGAAAACAAGGTGCTGATTATCACCACGTTTATTTTGACTAGACAAGCGTTAGATCTTAATCAAGCAGAAAGCAATAAATTGGTCCCAAATTAGAAAACCAAAAGGGAAGAAAGATTGTTTAAGATGCTTGTCAATAGGGGTCTGATTTACTGCAGCCCGGCCCAGCAGAAAGAGGAGGCGTGGTTTTAACCTGATTTAGAAACCAGCCCTATGTTTCCTTGTAATAAATTAGAAAAAAATAATAAAGAGACTGGCTCAGGCATTCTCTGACCTGAAGGGCCAGCTCAGAAAGATCCTGAAAGGCTCGGAATAAACTATAAAAAATAAAGGTTGTGGAAGGGGCAGGTGGGATTTGGGAAGGGCTGCTCTCAATTAGGCTACTCCCAGGATCTCTGACCCTCAGTTTTCTCCTCTTGTGAGAATGTCCATTAACAGAGAGGATTAGGTGGACAAAGAGAGCTGAAGAGCTCACCGGCCCCCAAACATAGGCTGACCCATAGCATACACAGACCCCTCTGTCACAGTTTGTGGAGATTCTTCAAACATTACAAACATAAACCCTACATGACCCAGTGGTTCCAATTTTGGATATTTATTCACACAATGTGAAAACCTCAGTTCTAAAGTATATCTGTATTCCTACATTCATTAAAGAATTATATTCAGGAGCCAAGATATGAGGACAATTTAAGAGCCTGTGTGTGACTGAATAGAGAAGATTCATAAACATACACATATATATGTATATATACTGGAATACTATTCAGCCATTTTTTAAAAGAATAAATCTTGGGGTCAGAGTGATCAAATAGCTGTGTACATTTCACTTGTACAGAGATGATGTGGATTCAGTCCCTGGCACCATATATGATCCTATGAGCACTGCAAAGAATGATCCCTAAACACAGAGCCAAGAGTGAATCCCTAAATACCACCAGGATATGATCCCCCCTGAAACAAGGCCAAAAATAAAAATTAAATAAAAAGATAAAATTCTGCCACTTGCAATAATGTGGATGGCTCACATTTATTTATTTTTTATTCTAAATAAATTTCAATGACAAATACTCTATGATATTACTCAGACATGGAAGATAAAGAAACACACAAATGAACAAGCAAAATAAAGTCAAAGGGTGTCAACAGGGTGATAGGAGAATCCATTAAAAATATAAAGAATTTGAGGCCTGAGTTAGCACAGAGTTGGGCATAGTTTTGCACATGGCTGATCTGAAATAAATCCCTGGTAATCTGTATGGTTCCCCAAGAACCACCAGAAGTAATTCCTGAGTGAAGAGCCAAGAATAATCCTTGAATATTGCCAGGTATGGCCAAAAAGCCACAAAAAATAAGTACTAGGTAAAATTAGCTGTATTATCTGCCCAGATCTCTTGAAGCTCCTTTCTGCAAAACATTGATAAAACTGTGTCATGAAAAATATTGAGTTAAGTTTGATTAACCTTCAGCATAAATTAATTCTGGTGAAGATTGGTTTTAAGAAGGAATATGTCATGTCATTTTGAGATGGAAGAAAATTCCAAAGAAACAGTATAAATTTAAGATGGGAACAGAGAGCTGTCACAGCAGATAACATAGCGGGGACAGTTATTAGGTTGATCTCAGAGTCTTTTTTTCTTTATAGCATGCACATCTTTGATTATGTGTATAGACTGGCAAGATAATATTTCCCACAAAGATATGCACTTCTTGTTTTATATTTATAACCAAGTGCTTCCACATGCCCTAATAGCTATATCCAAACATTTCAGACTGAAGCTACACATTAAAAATTTCTTGTTCCAGTCTAGCTTTCTCTCAGACTACCCTTTGCTAGTGAAGTTGCCATTACACATTCACTTTTGCAAATCATAAACTTAGGAATTACTTGCAATGTTTTTTTGTTATTCCCTCAGTCCCCTGTTTTATCTCCAATAGCCTATTGATCATTTCTAAAATTCCTTGAGTCCATCAAGTCCTCTTACGCTTGCCAGTCTTCCAAACAAGTAATCTTTCTTCAAATCCTTCTAGAGTCTTGCATTTGGTCTTGAAACCAATCTCAGCTGCACTTGGTCTTGAAACCAATTTCAACTTCATGCTGAAGGCACTTTCATGAAAGGCACTTTCTCATAATGCATGTCAGATCACTGTCACTCTGTCACTGACCCTGTGCCCTTAGTCTCCTGTGAGGTTTTCTCTGTGGCATCTAACTCCAGGCCTTTCTTTAGGCCCATATTTATCTCTTTTCTTAAACCTTCTTCATGCATTTTTTTAAGACTTGAATATTTTACAGAAAAATTGCTTTTTATGCAGTCAAGAAACTCCTCAAGATTCAGGCCAGTGATGTGTCCTTGCTCAGATGATACAGAAAATATTCAGGATATGCCAGAATCTGGAGATATCCGGGATGTCCACAGAAACTGGGGATGGCAGAAGTAAACTTTTCCAAATACCAGCAAAAGGAGAGTTTAATGCTGGCTAGGTAAAGACAGCAGACACTGCGGGTTTGGAAAGTACAACAGGTAAATGTTTGCCTTGCATTCAGCCAACAGGATTTGATTCCTGATATCCTATATGGTCCCCTGTGCACTACGAAAAGTAATTCCTGAATGCAGAGCCAGGAGTTAACCCTGAGCACTACCTAGTGTAGATGCAAAACAAACATAGAAGATATCCATGACTGGAGAAAGTCTCTTAACAAACTTTCTCAAGGGATAATTTGACAAGGGATTTATCTCCCTAGACAAGTGGCTAAGATGCTGATCACAGATTGCTAAAATACTAGATGGGTTTAGTAAAAAGCATCAGCTAGGTGGAATCAGGACAGGAACGCCCGGTTTATAGAAGCCCCATTAAGATATCACCAGCTGGGGAGGCCATGGCAGCTGCCTTGCATCCTCCTGCTGAGATGATCTAGTTCGCATTGCTAACAGGACCTGGGGAGGCTGCTGCTGACAGGAGTCTGGCATGACTTGGTCATTCTGAACCTCTGTTGGCTTCTTGCTGCTCAAAAACCATCTGTTCTGGAATGTCTTCTAGAATTAGATTGGGCATTGAGGTCCACTGCCCAATCTCTAATTCCTGGGATTTGGCATGGCATTTTACATCTTTCCTGAAAATGAGCTCAATGTGCTCATCTCCAATATTCTGGTGTCTCTTTTGTCCACATCCCTAATTTCTTCTTTCTAATTGAACTAAGGAAATTCAAGTCTTATGTTACAGTTGGTTCCTCTATTTCAGACCTCATTTGATGTACTGGAAATATAAAGAAAAATTTAGTATACATTCTTCCTTGTTCTCAGAGACATTTAAAACCCCAATCTTCTACCAACTTAAGTTTAAACTATTCTACTATGGTACCTGAAATGCTTTTAACATGGCCTACATCGTGTATGGGTGTTTTGCCCTCAAGAAATAGTATCTATGTTAAACAGTGTAAGCCCTAAGACAAGTGCATTGGAGAAAACTTAATAGCTGAATAAGGAGGCCAGAGAAAGGACTGAAACAAGAAAAAAAATTCAAAAAACTCAGAAAATAGAAATTGAGAAACAATATTTCTTATTCTTATGCCAAACCAGCTACAAGACTTTTCATTCTTTCCCTTTGTGGTCCAGGTTCCTGGGAACTAACCCACACTGAGTGTTTTCCTAAGCCAGGATATCAGTCAAGTAAGCAGCCTCCCTTCATTTCAGTGTGGCCAAGGCTCAAAAAATTTAGCTCAAAAGCTAAAACCATGTCTAAACTCTACCATTTGTTCATTGGTAAGGAAGCCATCAGCCAGGGACACTTTCCCATCACAACCTGCCTCTACAATTGGGCTCCTTTTCCTGAGAGGAGATGTCAGATCTCCTGACTGAAGTTCCCTTTTCCCTGATATATTTTTCCCTCAAACCACATCAAGTTATAATCTACCACTTTTGTTTTGTTTTGTTTTTTGTTTTTGGGCAACACCTGGAGGTGCTCAGGGGTCACTCCTGGCTATCTGCTCAGAAATAGCTCCTGACAGGCACGGGGAACCATATGGGACACCGGGATTCAAACCAACCACCTTGGGTCCTGGGTCGGCTGCTTGCAAGGCAGACGCCTCTGTGCTATCTCTCCGGCCCCTAGTCTACCACTTTTGAATGTCCAGATTGTTTTTATACTCACATGTGCAAGCAGCTACTCATAGAAGGATAGAGATGAAAGTAGGGAGAGAGTGGGGTCAAGATTGATGTTAGAAATCTAGGGACCTTCAGCCAAGAGGCAGCTTTTCCAATGCTGCTGTGCTTTGTACTGGAAATTACAGAAGTTCCAGAATTAGAACTTGGCCTTTCAGGTCCTTGGGAAGATAGCAGGATACTAAGTGATATGCAATACTTCATTAGACTTTTGAGACCCACAGTGGAGGTCTGAAATAGCTGCTAATACTGAAACCTATACATATTACAGGGTTATTTTTTATCATATGTACACTATGTTAAAGCATAAATTGTAAATTATGTATGGTAAGCACTTCATGGCAAAAGTTAACATAATAGAAAGTGATGGCAATATAAAAGTTATCTGAATGTGCTGACTCTCTCTCCAAATAACTTGTCATACATAATATTTTCAGGTCACATATGATCTTGGGTAATAGAAACCTCTGAAATTGAAAGCAAACAATGGTGCCCTCATACCTGGATGAATAATAGTATATGTTCTTAGTTTGGTTTCTAACCCTGGACTCAGCAGTGTGCCAAGCAGTTCTGTGGGAGGAAATGAAGGTGCTGCTGCCTAAGAAGGAGTACTGGAGTTGTCCACACTCAACTGTCATTCTACTTCCCTTGCCTGAAAATGATGGCTCAGCCCTAGATCCCCCCAAAACCTACACCCTCCCCATCTCTCCAGACAGACGCTACAAATCAGAAGACTCCCCACTGCTCTGCTGCTTCTGGCTCATCCCCTGGGGTTCACTTAGCTCAGCACTAGAAAGATCTTTTAAAGCTTTCCATAGATGGACCAACTTGTCTGTCTTAGAGCCTTCAGGGGCCTTTATCACCTTCTCTATCCATAATGAAGTCAATGCCCTTTCTCAATCCTAAAGTTTTTTTTTGTCCCCCAATTCACAATACAGACCAGGCAAAGGGCCAGGGTTAAGGTGTATATGGGGTGCATTTACTGTACCTCCTCTTTCTATACAGTCAGTGTAAAGAACACAGCCACACAGCCTGTGGTAAGAATTGGGAGGCCTTATCTTTTTTTTCTTTGTTTTGGATTTATATGTGTGTGTGTGTGTTTGTGTGTATGTGTGTGTGTGTGTGTGTGTGTGTGTATGTGTGTGGTGTCTAGGTTGTAAGGGGCTGGTGTTTGTTCTCAAGAACTTTAGGAAGGACACTTGGGATATTGGTCATGGGAATGTTGCATTGGTGAAGGATATTATATATAATATATATATTATTATATTATATAGGATTTATGCAACATTCCCATGACCAATATCCCAAGTGTCCTTCCTAAAGTTCTTGAGAACAAACCCCAGCCCCTTTCAACCCTGACACATTGTTCCCTTTTGACCAGCATTTGCCATGCTATTGGCCTAGATTTACGTCCAGATCATCCAGAGCCCAACCATGTACTCACTATTGCACTCTCTTGCCTAGAATACTCTTCCCTGGCTTCAGGGCTCACCATTCTCTCTGCTCATTCAACTCTGTTTATGACACCTCTGGAGATCCTAAAGAAAGTAGGGGATCTTGTACCGATGGACATACTTGTTTTGCTATTTTCTGTCTGGAGATACTAAAGTAAACATAGTCCAGAGGATTAGGGAGCTTTGATGTCCTGTTCCCTGTCAGTAGAGCATCCTTGAGCTCACAGGAGTCTTGTTGAGTGAGTGAATGGGTGAATGAATAAATGACTGAAATACTACCATATTTCACTGCATTATCCTTATGTCCTTTATCTGCATGATTTCTAGCATGTATTTTTAAAAGCTTCACCTAACCATTGCACTCCACTTTTATGTAAAATTATTATTAATATATTATATAAAATATTTTAAAATCTGAGATGATTATGTGGTGAAAAATGGTGGATGTCCATGAACAGAGAGCCCTTGCTCATGGCCCTGACTCTGTCCAGGTTACCACCAATCTCTTCTTCAAGGACTCATCTTTCTAGGCGATGACACCATCTGTGACTCCTCATCTTTTTCATCCAACCCCACACAGAATACTTTACTTTCTTTTTGGTCCCATCACTGTGTTTTCCACACATCTCTCAAACTGTACTCCCCATATTAAATTATTGGCCTGTGTTCTTCCTTTTAAAAAATGTACATAACAAGTGCATGAATGTATTCACATTATTAAATATTCAAGCAATATAAGCAAATGAAAGATCTCCCTTATCCTACTCTAAATCTACCTTTCCTTTCCAAAAGTAATCTTGTATAGAAAATTTACATATACCTCTTGGGATAAAAATGGGGTTTTGCTGTGAGTTTGTATAGGTGCCCTTTATTATATATATAACTTTTGACATTCTCTCTCATTTTCAACTTGGCCATGGAAAGCTTTAGATGACTATTCATTTTATACCTGCATGAATTTCTTACTTAAAAAAAGAAAGACCTTCAGCATTAAATTATGTACAATGGAGTCATGATGATTAACTTAGCCATTTTCCATCTTGTGAAATTTAGATAGTTTTCTCTAACCAAGGTGAGCCTTCTTACGCAGGCCTCTTAATGCATTTTCCATTTCTACAAACCAAATCTGCAGAAGGGGAAATAGAGGATTTGAAAGGTATGCAGATTTACTTTTTACATAAATTAACCCATTTATTATAGCCAATGTTTCAGATGGGAGATCTACTGGTCTTTCAATTCCTTCAGTATATTTTTTTTTTTTTTGGTTTTTGGGCCACACATGGTAGCACTAAGGGGTTACTCTTGGCTCTATGCTCAGAAATCACTCCTGCAGGTATGAGGGATCATATGGGATGTCGGGATTCTAACCACCATTAGTTCTGGGTCGGCTGCTTGTAAGACAAACACTCTATCACTGTGCTATCTCTCCAGCCCCATCTTTCAGTCTTCTTATGACAGATTTGACTGTGACAGAAGTGGTATTGTAGGTCTAAGAGCCACCAACGACAGTTTTCATACACAAACCACAGTGCCAAGTGCCCATAGCCTGTCTCTTCATCTTAGTCTTGCTGTAGAAGAGCACATGTACTTGGCGTGTTGGTTGATCTCAATTTTCTTCACCATCTTTTGGAGGGAAGGGCTGAAAAGCACCCCATATTTACCCAGAATCCCCACCTTCTTCATGAACTTAGTTATATTCCCTGAAACCAGCACAAGATACATAGAGGGTTTTGTTTGTTTGGGCCATATCTGGCAGCGCTCAGGGGTTACTCCTGGCTCTGTGCTCAGAAATCGCTCCCTGGCAGGTTAGGGGGGCCATATGGGAGATTTTAAGTTGCCTATTTTACCTTTTCAAGACCTTAGAGATCCTAGAATATGGCTCAATGACAACAAACCTAGCCTACATGAGACCTAGAGTCCAAACCCAAGTGCTGCTCACATGTTCTGTGATGTGTCCTGACAGCTTTGCTGGTTAGAATCCTCTGCGGGAAAGGTCTGGAAGATAATTTAGGGATTGAAAAAGCACTAGTGGGATAAATGCTAGTCTATAAGATGAATTTCTCATGTTCTTGTATACTATCAACATGAGCCAAGATGATCCCAAAAGCCCCACGGTGGGAATGCCAGGCCAGATAAACATGAGTAAATAAATTAAAAATTGAAATAAATAAATAAATGAGTAAATAAATAAAAAATAAGAAATTGAGCTTTGGGGGGCTAAAGAGAAAATACAGTGGGAAACTTTTCAAGGTTCAATCTCTGGTATCCCATATGGTCCTCTGAACACTAACAAGAGTGCTTTCTGAATACAGAGCCAAGATTAACCCCTGGAGCACTACTGGGTGTAATCCCAAAATGAAAAAGAAAAATTAGACTCTCATGAAAGCAGCATAATATTTGCATATATGCTGGCAGAAAAAAAATGCCTCATTTCAGTTTTATTTCCTATATAGTATTATTAAAATTAAACCTGCTTGTGACTATGTATTGAAAACTTATTTCTCTCCTCTGGATTCTCTGTCCAAACTCATGCTCATTTTTCTTTACTGCTACTGTCAATATATTTTTATGAGCCTGTTTGTCTTATTTAATGGTGAGCTCCTTCAGGTGCTTCTCAGATCTTATTTATCTCAGTTTCCCCTTCCAGAGGACACAGCTGGCACATAATGAATTCTGTTGTATTGAAGCCATAGACATTGTCCTCCATCATCGTTGTCATCATGATCCTTCTCCTCATCACAGCTACCATTTATTTAAACTTGCAGAAAGTATGTGTAATCCTTATTAGAGAAATCATCCAATAAGGTGGCGGTTGATATCTCCATTGACAGAAAAGACAACTGAGATTGTCGAGCTGCAGAAACTCTCCATGGACATTCAGACACAGAATGTGGAATTTTGAAGCAAGTTCTCTTCTGCCTGGCTCTAATTCATAATGGCAGTGGGCCTCTACCTGGCTGCTCATTAGAAGTACCTAACTCGCCCTTTAAAAAATAACTAGGACCAGTCCAATTGATTCCAAATCACTTTGAGTAGGTCTAGGGAAGTCATATATAAACATTTTTTAAATCCTTAGATGATTCTGATGTGCAGGAATCATTGGAAGTGAGCCAGCTTTTTCTGTAAAGGGCCAGGGAGTAAATATTTTAGAATGTTTATGCCATACAGTCTCCATGGCAACAACTCAACTTTACTATTGTGGGGTCAAAACAGCCAAAGACAAAAATGAATGAAAATGCCTATATTCCAATAAAACCTTATTTATAAAAACAAGCAGTGGCCAAATTTGACTCAGGGGTTGTAACTTGCTGACCCCTATTCTATAGCATTAAATTTCAAAATGCCTGGAATGTAAGATTACCCCCGTCCAATCCTGACCTCTGATTACATTAATTACCATGGTCATTCTTAAGGACAGAAGTATGACATTCCATGTTTCACCTGAGTCAGTTTAGGAATGTGGGACCTGGTAGTCTACATTTCAACATATAATACTGGGAAACGTGTAGGTAGTCTTAATGGGTTCATAATAAAAAACAATATCTGATATGCTCAAACTGATGTTTCTAGACCAAACAGAAACTGCTTCCTCTCCAGAATTTCTGAAAATACAGCCATGCATCTTATATGCATCTTATTCTGCTCACCATTTTCATCCCAGCGTCCAATCCTCTTCTTCTAAACTCTATTCTTAACTCTGAAATTAGTCAAAGACCAAAGTCCTCTTTTATTTGAAAACACTGAAGAAGAAAATGACTCTTTAACCACCTACATAATAACATTGATGCTGATGCTTATCTGTGGGGGGAAAGGGGGTGTTTAAATAGTTCAGTCGTTAGAAAATGGGGCCTTCATTCTCCCATCATCAGCTTTAAAGCTCTGTGTTGGGTAAGGGCAATCATTTCTGTTTCCCGACCTCTTTAACATCCATTATTTCTCTGTTGTCCGCATCTAATAGTCTCAATCCTTTTAGTTGTTGATAGCTTGGCGATTACTCGGCTACTGCTTTAGGATTACATCTTAATGCATCTGAACAGTTGAATTTACTTACTGCTTCCCTCCCTAAAAGCTTTTTAGTATGATCCAGCTGGGATGGTTTCATCGGGAGAACCATTATTTGCAGCTCTCTTTTTCAGGGGTGGAAATAAATTTCCCAAAAGATGAGTGCAAACTCTGTTCAGTGTAAATCTGCGATATTACTTTTTCTTCTCCTTTTTACGTTCCATTTTCACAATTTTCCTCAGGAATGACTCCTCTCTGGGGAAATAGGAATGTTCTAAATTGCACAATTGAGTCAAATCAATATTTAGAGTGGTTTAGAGTTTTAAGGCTTCTGCTGGATTTTGACAGTAAGTATCATTTTGTACTGTAAAACTCCCTTTTCCCAGGTAACCTATAATATTAATATTGAACATTAGTCACAGTTTTCTACCACCCCCCAATTTCATTTAGGTATCCGCTAAGCAAATAGTGCCCAAGAGTTTAAAATGTACTGGTTTTTCGATGTACTTGCATTTTTATGTTAAAATTGCATCTCTGTGTGTTCATGATCTCCATCTCCATCTCTCTCTGTGCAGGTAGGCGCTTTTAACACTGTAATTAGACACAACAGTAACACCAGGAAAGCATAATGCATAGGGATTTGTGGAACAGCTGTAACAAATGCATAATATGATAAAAAAAAAACACCTTGATACAGTTGAGGGAAAATTCTAGATTATACAAGGAGGGTTTTAGGTTAAAATGATGTAGGAAAAGCTGGTTTATTTCACTTGGGGAAAATGTCCCAGATGTTGGTACTGGGAAATCTCTTTGATAAGACAGTTTTTGATGTAAGGATACTAACAAATCATAAAGTCTAATCTTTGTCTTAAGTCCCAAACAAGATACTATGTGATATTGGATAAGTTACTTTACCTTTCTAAGCCCCTATTACTCCATTCCATGACAGACTTTTTTTTTTTTGTTTGTTTTTTCGGACCACACCCGTTTGATGCTCAGGGGTTACTCCTGGCTAAGCGCTCAGAAATTGCCCCTGGCTTGGGGGTGCGGGGCGATCGAACCGCAGTCCTTCCTTGGCTAGCGCTTGCAAGGCAGACACCTTACCTCTAGTGCCACCTCACCAGCCCCTCCATGACAGATTTAATAGTAGAACATTTATATACCCAGGACTGTTGTGCCAACCAAAGGAAGTAATAGACACAGTTTCCTCTTTTGAGGCATCTAGCCACAATGTATGAGGAGAATGAAGCAAGAGAGATAAACATAATAACAGAACTCTTCAGTAATATTGACCTCCTGGCTACACACACACATTGCAAATGTCTTTTATAAACTTTAACTAATATACCAAGGTGATCTCAGCTCCCCCGTAAGAGTTTTTTGTTTGGTTTGGTTTGTTTTGTTTTGGGGGACACACCCAGAGATGCTTAGGGATTACTCCTGGCTATGCACTAAGAAATTGCCCCTAGCTTGGGGGACCATATGGGATGCCAAGGGATTGAACCAAAGTCCATCTAAGGTTAGCTAGCGCTTGCAAGGCAAATGCCCTACCACTTATGCCAATGCTCCGGCCCACCCCCAGTAAGAGTTTTGAAATTTCTTCCTTGAATGTCTTCTCTCTTATCTTTCCCCTCCCCTTCTTTTGTAACCTGTTCCACAGTATCAAGTAGCTACTCAGTTATATCTTTTGATTTGGGGTGCTTTGTAATTATTTGCTGATTTTTTTCAATTTCTTATTTAAAGAATTGTGATTTATCAAGTTATTGATAGTTGAGTTGAATGCATATCATATTTCAACACCAATCCCCCTATCAGTATCAACTATCTCCACCAGTATTCCCATACTGGTACCTGCCACTTTGAAAAGCACATTACAAAGTTTGATGGTTGCAGCTTAAATCTCGTGTTTTCATCATTTTCGAGTCTGTGCTTTGGATTTTAGCTATAACACTTTGAATCACCAGTACAACTGAAGCAAGCTCTAATCTCATTTACCCATTATTTCCCTTTCTCATTTTTTCCTTCCAGCCTTGATTTCTTTCTTTTTTTTTTTTTTTTTTTTTTTTTGGTTTTTGGACCACACCCGTTTACGCTCAGGGGTTACTCCTGGCTATGAGCTCAGAAATTGCCCCTGGCTTGGGGAGACCATATGGGACACCGGGGGATCGAACCGTGGTCCGTCCTATGCTAGTGCTTGCAGCCTTGATTTCTTTTCTTTTATGCCCTTCTCTTCCCTAAGCTCTAGAATCAAGGGTGATCCAAGCATCACTCCTTCACTTCATTATATTTTCTTATCCAGTTATTCTATATGCCACAGATAAGTGAGATCATCCTGTGTTTGTTCTTCATTCAACATATCTTCCATTTCCAAGCAGGCTGTAGCAAATTGCATTCTCGACACATTCCTTGCAGCTGTGTTTTTAACCTTCTGAATACCTTTCAGTTTCTGCCTTTTAGCTCATCCTTTTCTATCACTGCCTCCAAATCAGACCCTGGATCAATGCAAAGACCTCTTCATTTCACTGTCTTTAACTTGATTCCTCCATGATCCATTTTACTGATCCTTTTCCAGATTAGGAAATTGAGATGCAGAGATTCAATAAACAGTCCCAAATCTCTCGGCCTTCCAGCAGTGTTTCGGGGATTCCAAACCAGGCTTGGAATAATGAACCCCATCATCTCTGCTTTTTCCTACCTTAGAGTACTGGGGGAGTCCTTCATTAATGTGAGGAACCCTGCCCCTCTTCACCTAATAATTGTCTTCAAATGCTATTTCTCCTATACCTAAGTTCCACCTTAAGTTACATTCATCATGAGATAGAATTTGTGAGAGCTTAAAGAAGCAACCTGAATATATGGGGGAAGTCAGCGAGAGAAGGAGGCACAAGTAGTTGTCCCTAATGTCTGGATGGACATTAGCCATTGAAACCTGCTGTTCAGTGGTGGACCTGGTCAGCAGGTATGTAAAGAGAGAATCTGGACAAGAGTGGGAAAGAGTAGGGAAGAAACTTCAGGCCAATATTTCTGGAATCTGAACCAGGGCAGGGGGAGGGCAAGCATCGTCATCTACCATACTTTAAACCAATCAGATTGGCACTTTCAACCGCCATCCAGTGTGGGGTGGTGGTGATGGTGGTGGTGGTGATGGTCAAAGAAATAAACACCTAAGAAGAAACACATACAGGATTGTCCAAATTTAGAGTCTTTTAGACAGTCCTGAGTGATCTCACAAACTGACCGATTTTTCAATACAATATTCCTACCCTCCACTCCCAACCAGGATTATTATTTAAATTGACAGAGACATTAGGAACAGTTAGCAAACACATCAAAATTCAATGGGTGCATTAAGAGCAAGGCAATATTTTGCATCACCAATCAGCAGGCATCCCTAAAATATCAAGTTATGACAATTTCCTATTCTGTTTTTGCCTTTTCTGCTCTCTACATCTAAAAGACCCATTAACTGTTGTTTTAGTCAATCCTTTCCTGCCCATCATCTACTCTACTTTTTCCTGGGTGCTTTTTTTTTTTTTTTTTTTTTTTTGCTGCCCAAATATATTCTAAGACCTGAACTATTTTGCCTAAGAGTCTTTCCAGACTGGCAGGTTTTTTACAGACTCAAGTTCCACACAGAGGCAGGAGGGAGCATGGCAGATTCTGCTTGGAGCCAGAGATCAGAGAGATGAGTTACTACAGGTGTCTAGGAACTATTGTATGCCCCGTGGTCACAGGCACTAGAGTGGCAGGAAAATGGGGTACATGGGAGTCGAGATTTCTGAGGCACGAATGGCGGGTCTCAGTACTCTTCTGGAAGTGGTTTCCCAGCCCTGATTTTGCAAAAAAAAAAAAAGATACCTGCAGCCTTTAGGAATATGTGATTTGTATATCAAGCTGCTCTAAAGGCTGCAGGGGTAGCATGGAGGGCAAAGCTGCGCCAGCCTGACATATTATGATCCTGACATTTGCTTGCTTAAGGTCTACCTTGGCATTTTTCACCCGTGTCTGAGAGATGTCAGTAGCTGTTCCAAGAGATGAAAAAGACAGGGGTTGGCAACATGGTCAAAAAGTAGACGAAATAAGTGACCTCTACCCTTTCTGAATTTAAAAGTGCAGCATAACATATCACTTGCTCACAAATGCCTCTCACACAGTTGAGCATTCTGATTCAGTGGCAAAGAAATGGTTTTGTTTAGTTTAATGAACTTCTGCCCAAATGTACTTGCTCAGACAGCTATTTTTTTTTTTACCCAGAAAAGTCAATTAGATAGTAAGAGTTCCCCTGAAACAGGACTGGGAAATAATGATTCAGCTGAACACAGCATCAGACCTTGTAGGACCAAGACAGATGGAAGATGAGCTGGATCCTCAGGGTAGCTTTTCTCACTGATGCCTTTGCCTGCCTGCTAAGTTTTTCCCACTCAAGACTGAGCTCAGCCACTCTATAGTCAACTTGCTTATCACTTCATCCTCCTAGGTGTTTGTTCTGACTTTTTCTGTAGAACAACTCTTATTCATGAATGTTCCACCTCTCTCAACATTTGCATCTTTTTCTTTTTGCTTCCCCGGTGATTTTTACAGTGTCCCAATTTTTTTCTTAAACTAGTGAGTATGTTTCTGTGTGCACTGAAGATCAACTTTTTCTTCACTGCATCCATCTTCATTCTCTTATTTTGTTCTTGGTACTCTTATTTCAATCCATTTTTTTTTCACTTTAGCTCTTTTTTTTATCATTTCACCTTTATTTCTCATTTCGTTTGGCTTATATTTTTGAAACTCTCTAGGGACCATTGAATGCAAGTTTTTCAAAATTTACCAGTCTGTCTTTAGAATTGCCAGTCTTTTTTTTGGATTTTGGGCCATACCCGGTGATGCTCAGGGGTTACTCCTGACTATGTGCTCAGAAATCGCCCCTGGCTTGGGGGCCAATATGGGACTCCAGGGATCCATCCTGGGTCAGCTGCATGCAAGGCAAATGCCCTACCATTGCTCTATAGCTCTCTAGACCCTAGAGAGTCCAGTCTTTATAGGCACTTTTCGCCTAGGCGCATAAGTGCAGTAGCCTTCTTTTATGCAACACAAGCTTTGGCTGTACTTACGGAATGTTTTCTCATGTGAAGAAACGAATTCTTATTCAGACAGGAACCCAAAAGATATTTTTGTTTTATTTTGGGGGGGGATCAAAACCAGCAGTGCTCAGTGGCTTTTCCACGGAGCACTTCAGGCTTCTGTTAGACCTGCTCCTCTATCAGTGGGACACTCATCATGCTGAACCAGATTTTGGCATTTTAGAAGGATTTTAGCCTAATTGGTATTTTAAGCCTCTGGAGCAACTTCTTGTTTCTGCTGCTGGATGCAGAGCTATGTATGTGCACACAAATATTATGCATATACAGTCATTTATCTCATATATGTTACTGTTACTCAGGGCTTAATGGGGTGTGAGGCACAGCTTCCAAACTCTTTTTATCCTTATAATCTGCACAATAACCCTGTGAGATTGGTACTTTGTATCTCCACTTGACAGATGAGAAAACTGAGTCAGTGTCATTTTTCCAGCATCACACAGTACAGAAGTATGTAAGTCCAAATTCAAGCTTGAGTAAAATTTTGCTGGAGTTTTAAGTAGGGTGATACATCTTTCTTTTCACCCTTTCCTTATAATAAAGTGTAGAAAACTGAAGCTCCTAGAACTGCAGAGAAAGCTCAGTGGTCAGGGGTGCATTTTTACCAGGTATCAAGACCCAAGCTTACACCTGACACCACATGAACCCCAGAACACTGCAGAGTGTGAACCTGGAGGCCCTAAGCTTTGCTGGGCCTGATGGTTCCCAACAATATAGTGCCTGAGGAGCAGTCATCACTTGACCAAATATTACTAGTAGTGGTCCACTGGGAACTTTAAGTGCTTTTGTGGGAGCCCCCACTAACATATCCTGCAGCTACTTTGGTTTTCTTGTCTCTAGCTACTTCCATTGTTCCCATTCAGCTAAGTCACAAGATGGCTGTGTTCCAGGATGACCTTGGAAGAGTCTAGAAACAGACACACCTTTGGAGATACAAGGGGTGGTATTAGATAAATGTGGTGGGTGGAACTTTGGGCCTTAGCTTGGCACAGGGTCTCCTTGCTGTTAAGAGGTAGCAGAAAGACCTGACTTTATTATCCAGCATTGGGATATTTTTTTCTTATGAGTGAAAACCTTCCCTCATAGCCCAGATGAGTTTTGTTTGTTTGTTTATTTTATTTTTGGGGAGCCAATGCCAGCAGTGCTCAGTGGCTTCTCCTGACTCTTCTCTCAGGAATTACTCCTAGCTGGCTCAAGGGACTATATCGGGTGATGGGGAGTGAACTCAAGTCAACTACATGCAACACATATGCCCTACCTGCTGTACTTTTGCTCCAGTCTCAGCCCAGAAGATTTTTTTTTCACAGTAATTTTTTTATTTTAATTATGACAACAAAGATGCAAAGAAAGAGGACAGGGTAAAGTTACAGTGGAAGCCCAATCACCCATAAACAGGATTCTCAGTAGTCCCATCGATGATATCCCAGCCTTATACTTTCAGCCAAAGAACATTAAGAAAAACAAAACTGAACCCATGTACCATACAATTACGTTGTCCCTCAAATCCCCCGTTGTAGTACATATTATTTCTTAGCAGCACACCATATAATCTAAAGATATTAGACTTATGTAACTCTTTAAACATTGAGGGCAAAGTACATGTATCTAGATCCATGCACATGCTTACTAGTTTAAATTAACCTCAAAAGTTTTAGTGGGTTGTTTTTCTTAAGGATTGGAGTCAAGGGACCATAGTAAAAAACGATATTAAAGTGGCATTTGTTTGCATAGGCCCACCAAAACATAAGGGACATGGAAAGACAAATTATGGTCTAAATAGATGGAGACCCTACCCCTGAAGTTTCCTGGCACAGGACTGACTCTAGGCTCCAGGCAAACTAGTTTGTCCAATTCAAGTCATCGTCTGTAGTGGCAATACACCTCCATTCCTCACATAGTCTCTGTTGTTGGTATCATGCTTCTGTATTAAAGATCCTGGAGTCTACATGTCTCATATAGCAGTCAGGATGGTGCAGAGCATTCTCTCGTTTCATCTCACACTTAAGGGGCAATAGAGAGAACCATGTCCTGTAGAGCAGGTCATTGTTGTTGTCACGTCTTCTCAGTGTAAACGGAGGTGTCTTTTATAGCCCAGAAGATTTTAATCACTATTCCTTGTCCCTAGGACTGTGGAGACCAGTAGTTATTGACATTTGTGTTCATGATTATTTCAGTAGGGAGTTGGTGGAAAGTAAATCCAGTCATTTCTCACTACTGTCACCCTGGAAGTCCCCAACAACCAGCTTAATCCTTGAACAGCCTTGCAGGGTCTCTGTTAATCCTGTTTTTCCAGTGAGAAAACCCAAAGCTCTCTCTGTTTCTGACTTAACTGCAAGTCACATGATGCCAGCAATGATAGATCCTAATGGATCTTGTCTCCCAAGACTTTGGGTTCTCAAGCTATGACTTACTTCTTCTCCACCTGTGGGCTGTTCATTATATTTATCTTCCTTAATTCAGTTTCATTAAAGATGTGTTTTTGTAGGAAAATCCTTGGTGTTATTTTTAATGGAGTTGGGGGAATTGCCAGTACCCAGCAGTGCTCAGGGCTTATTCCTGCCTCTGTGCTCCAGGGAAATTGATTTGCAGTTGGCTACATGCAAATCAAGACACTTAACCCTGTATTGTCTCCACCTTAAAAGTCTTTGCATTCAGAAGATTGGTGTTGAGAAGAGGACAGAAGAAAGGGGTGAACAATTCCCAAGAGGGGAGGAAGAGCCAAACTTCACAGGCAAAAAAGGACTATGATAAAGGCAGGAATTCAACTGCATTCCTTACTGGAACCTATAGCCAAAAAGGAAGAATTGCAAGGGGTGCTTGAACTGAGACTGACTTCTGATTCAGGGAACCCAAAGATCTGACAGAGATCCTTCTGAAGCAGGCACAGGATTCAGATTGGATTGTTTTAATAGATCATTAGGTCTGCAAAGTACCAAGCTGAGTGGCTTTAACTGAATAAGTGACTTTCCATCAGTTTGAAATCACCTGAAGTCAGGTGTCAGAATATAGGTTTCTTTGGTACACCCTCACCTTGGTTTGTATATGCCTCCCTCTCCCATCTGGGCAGGTAAGTGTTTAGTCTCCTCATAGAAGGAAGTACCCATCTCATATAGAACTGTGACCTTATTTTATTTTTTGAGGCCCTCTTTCCAATTCACATTTCATTCAGCAGCCCTGTGATTGAGGATTATAATGCATAAACACAAGTTCGGAGCAGATCACCAATGAGCTGGAACTAATGGCAAGAAATGGCAACTAATGGCAAGAAAACATCTTGGAGAGTCAGATCACCTGGCACCATACCTGTACTGGTGCTTGAAAAAGAAAGTCCTATATCCCACTGTTTCTTTGTGTCCCACAGACACATTTTGTCCCTTTTTTTTTTTTTTGAGCATTCCAAGGAGTTTCTTTGGCATAGTGTCTTTTGCTCTTCTCGGACATTCGGTAACATTCCCTATTGAATGAAATGGAAGATTCAACCTTGAGAGGTAATGGTGTCCAGTCAGAATTTGGTAACACTCTGTTGTTTGGATCTTATTTGAAAGTTTTTTGCTTTGACTTTCATTTATGAAATGTGATTCTGGGCATGTACATGAAATAAGGACCTAGAAAGTTTCCCTTATTTTGTAAAATGAGCTACATTTTTAAATCATGAATTAAGTTAAAGGAAATCTTGGGGAAAATAATGAAATAACAGTAGAATGCAAAACCCTAAATCTGGGTAAGTGTTGTGGGCTTCGTCCAAACATGGAGAAAGAAAGGTGGTAATCACCATTGGGAATGCAAGTAATACAAAGACCCAATTTTTCCATTAAAATTCCCACAAAATGAGCCATATTTAACTAAGTACTACAATAAGTTCCACCCCTCCTGAGGAGTATTTTCTTTTCTATTTACTTTCCAGTAAACATTTTGTTGTTGTTGTTGTTGTTGTTGTTTTGGGGTCATATCCAACTGCGCTCTGAGGTTACTCCTGGCTCTACACTCAGAAATCACTCCTGGTAGGCTCAGGGAACCAAATGGAATGCCTGCCAGGAATCAAACCAGTGTTTGTCCTGGGTTGGCTGCATGCAAAGCAAATACCCTACTGCTGTCCTATTGCTCCAGCCCCTCCAGTAAACTTTTTATTTTCTAAATCTTAGCCTGTTGTTACTCAGTATTTTTATTTCTGGAGATATTGAAGAACAGAACCATGGACAAACCCACAATTTTGCTTCTGCACCAGAAACTCATGAAGTTGTGAATGTTTGTGTGTCCACATAAACACATGTGCTTAGATGTGTGTGCACACATTTTCTGGAACATGCATGTATAGGTTAGAACATGTATATGTATAATTGCATATGTATGCATATTGATAATGTGCAGATGTATTTGAATGTGCATATAATATGCCTACATTAGTGTCTGTAATGCCTGCACGTGTTTGTCTATGTGCATGTGGGTGCGTCTGTGTATGTTTTCATCTTGTGGAATCATCCTCTTCACTAAGATGAATTTAGAAGATTGGCTTTGCCTTTGTTTTCTCTCCCTGGGCAAAATTGACTACATCCGCACACTCTAAAGTACATAATGGTCTGTGTTCACTCTGTTTCTCTAGAAACAAACAGTCACATCAGTTCGTGGGCATTTGCTGAATACCAGACCCTGAGGAAGGTACAGGAGCATAACCAAGGACTAGAACAGACAGGATTCCAGCTGAGAGACTTCCATGTGACTCATGACTATACCACTTCCCGCCTTGTCTCCCCCATATAAGAGATTGTGGTCCTTTGAGCCTTGGCTGTTCAGGTATCCCCTCTCAGCCCTGTGAGGAGAGATGAATGGTGGAGCCTGAGCACTGCAAATATGTGTCAGCACTTGATCAGCTCATTACCACCAGCTATACAGCCATACTATCTGGTGTTTCAAAAGTGTCATTCACAGATTCCTTGTCTTCCAGTCCTTGGAAGGCAAAGATAGAGATTCTACTCAGAAGACCTAATTATATAACTTGGGCAATTTAGCTGGAAGTGTTAACACACACGCACACATACACACACACACACACACACACACACACACACACACCCCTCCAACAGGGAACTGGGGTGGGGGAAAGGCTACAGTCTCCTGGTCAGGGATGTCCTGTCAGAAATAGTGAGTTTTTAGGAAAACAGAGAGATAGTGTGGCTTTGAAAGATGCAGCCCCTGAATCTTAATAAGGGGGTGATGAGTGTGCAGGACTCCAGGGAGACTAATTGAAAGGAAAGTATCTAAGTCAGACTCGTGCTGCTGAACCCAATTGTTAATGCTCTTCCAGTGCAGGTGCGGTAGGGGAGAAACAAGTTACCAAGTTAATGGCACCTGCCTTCACTACCTTTAATTACCTGCAGTCTTCAAGCGGAGACAGGCAAGTCTCTTCTTGCAGCTCTCAGCTCTCTCTCTGTCTCTGTCTCTCTCTCTCTCTCTCTCTTTCCTTCTCTCTCATAGCTCTCTTCCCAATAGCTTTCCTGACACAGACCAGCCTGGTTTCAGAGATCACACCTTTATGGGGACAGAGAAGGTTAAGCTGTGTTTCTGTTGGGGTGTCTCTTTCAGCTCCAGCACAAATTCCGTGAAGTCAACATGACTGTGTTGATTTTCATGACAGAGCACTGAGGATTGACTGAAGTGTAATGTCCTACACCCAGGTTATGGAAGGACAGTTGTGAGATGGCTCAAGTCTGTCTGACTGAAGAGCCCTGGCAGGACTCAGGAAGTGATAAGGTCCTGCATGACCATCCTGTCTCTTATTTTTCTTTTGTTCTCTCTGTCTGTCTGTCTTTATCTCTCTTTGTATTTCTGTCTCTGTCTCTCTGTGCCTCTCTCTCTTTCTCTGCAATCCTCAGGAGTTACTCCTGGCTCTGTGCTTTGGGGAGTCACACCCAGCCCAATAGTGTTCAGGGGATCATGTAGGGCTAGGGATTAAAATTGGTCTCCTCAATCCTGTTGAGCTCTCTCATTCCTCTTCCTCTCTTACAAACATAAACTAGATATCTGTATGTGTTGGTCTGCTCATTACAAGTATAGAAATAATAAGACTCAGCATAAAATAATTGATCATATAGTTAGTGAAGACGGAAGAAATAAAAGAGTATTTGTAAACACACATGTAAAAAGTTTGGAGGGATGTAGAGGGTGTAATGCCATGCTACCATTCCTCAGTGGAATCTCTTAGAAACTCTATGAAGGCGAACTTAGATCTGAAACCTGAACAGGGTGAGGTAATAAACATGTGGAATCTGTATCATGCTAGGCACATATGGAGGAAGCAGCAACATTGACTGCATCACTCATTCAGCCTGCTCTTACATAATGATACCATCAGGTGAGCTTCAATAGCAGATATTTATCTTGACAGATACATGGAGACTAGAAATTCAAGGTCCAGATGTTGACCAATATGGTTTCTGGTGAGCTTTTTCCTCTTGATTTACAGATGGCCTCCTTGCTAGAGAGAAAGTCTAGTGTTTCTGTCTCTTACAAGGGCACTCATCCCATTATAGGATCTGCCCTCCTGTTTTTATCTAAATCTAATTATCTTGCAAAGGCCCCACCTTTTAATAGCATCACATGTGGCATTAGGGTCTCAACATAGGGACAAGAATTGTGTTAATAAAAAGGTGGTGTAGGAAAAATTAGCGTGTGTGAGAAACAAGAAGCTTCAGGTGTCTGGATCTGAGTGAGCAATGAGGAGATTGGGTAATGGGTTCAGAGAAGATATAATAGGAGCATTCCATTATGTGTTTTTGAAGAAGGGATATAAAGAGGAGGAGCAAAAGGCAGAGGAAGAATGGACCAAGAGCCCTTAGTTTTAGGAGGACTTTTGTCCATTTCAATTGCCATTTTCTTTTAAATAACTCAGTTTACCTATGTTCCACTCTAATAAATTCTTGTCAGTTTCTCTCATGAGCCAAAAAAGCTAGAAAATGTTAAATAAAGAGAACTACGGTCCGTGGGCCATAGAGGATGCTTCTGGTATTGCAAAAATACCTTGCAGAAAGGTGTCTTCACTAGTGAAATAAGAAGGTGATAATTGGAACCAGGGACAGGTCAGCACTGGATGCAACTGTAGAGGTAAAGTCCCCACTAGAGGAGCTGAAGAGATAGTCCAGAGGGTTGGGCTCTTGTCTTGCATGTGGCTAAGTAGGATTCAATCTCTGACACCATCTCTATTTTTCCCTTAAACCTGACAAGAGTGATCCCTATCAGGGATTCATATTCTGTAGGAGTACGGAGCTAGAAGTAGGTCCTGAGCAATGCTGAGGGTGACCCCCAAAACAATAAAAGATCCTACCAGAGTCCACAGGCTCAAGAGAGTGACTGAGCTGCGAGTAAAGAGTAAGAGCATGAATTCCATGAATGCTAAAGCTGGAAATACATTAAGAACATCTTATTGGGATACAAATGAATTAATTGCACAGGCAAGGTTGTGTGGAATGAGGTGAATATTCTAGAATGTTCTTTCAATATGTGTGTTCACTGCCTGAAGCTCTCATCCTCTTTCATTCACTAACTTAAACTTCTTCCATTGCCCTTCCCTTATCCTCAAATACTTCACCCAATCTCCTAATATCAAAACACAAAGGTCCTCATATGTGGTCTTCAATGATAAGTCAGTCATGGCACAATGGAATTTATTTATTCTCTTTTGGAGGGGGGCACACCCAGTGATGCTCAGGGGTTACTCCTGGCTATGCGCTCAGAAATCACTCCTGGCTTGGAGGATCTAATTGAGGTCCATCCTGGGTCAACTGCGTGCAAGACAAACACCCTACCACTGAGCCATTGCTCCGGCCCCAGAATTTTTTTTATTATTATTGTGTTTTCTGACTTTAGCACAAATCAACTCTTATTTGATTTGGCATTCTCTGATATGTGAATATATGGAGAGGACAAGTTCAGGAAATGTCCCCTATTAGGTGTTATAAGTGGTGCTCTGGTCGCTACATAGTATTAGTAGTACTTTATGGAGTTTTTCACATTACAGTCTTGGGCAATCTTCATTAATACTCTTATGAAGTTAGTGTGGTCCCATTTGATAGGTGTGAGAAGCAGGGCAAACAGACATGTGATTTCTCCAGTGACATGGTAAAGTGGGAGCTGAGCCTGCTAAGTAAGGAGGGAACTGGCCAAGGCATGGAATCAAGGGAGGTCATAGCCTCTGCAAACCATCTCAGGAGATGGAGCTGATTTCTCAGAGGTCAGAGTATTAAAGATATAAAGGAGAAAATAGAGTTGGATGGCAATTTAAAAGCCCTTTGTGAGGGAGGATTATTTTATCAGGTCCTAATGGAAGGCTGGGGGTGCATGGAAGTGGGGCCAATGCATGTCTCTGCAAAAACTTGACCATCTTAAAGCCCTGTATTACAGGTGCCCTGTGGACTATGTCATTGTAGCTGTGTGATTTCCATCAAATCACTGAAAATGTCTGCATCCAGTCTCCCCATCATTCCATCCACAGGAGATGGGCTGTTCTTGAGCTGTTAACTTGAGCTTTATCTGGGCATCAGCTCAGAGCAACCCCTGGAGATTTTCCATTTGTCAAAAGAAGAAAAAGAAATCAGGTGCCAAGTGATGGTAATATTTTTAGATTGTATTGCTTCACGCAAGCCTTTGATCAGCTTAAATGTAGGCTTTGGAGCAGGGCTGTGACATGAGTGAGCAAAAAGGGGGTGGCATGAGAAGGCTCTGTTGCCTGAAGACTGGGGAGTGACAGCGCTCATGGGCATAGCAGGAGGTGGACAACTCTGTGGCAGTTTTGGCTAAAAGGTCTTAATGGATTGTGCTCTCTCCGCTTTCGTGATTACAGGATTCTTTGCTGTCCATCATGTCTGGACCTTAGAGCTGGGCTGAAGGATTCTTGTATTTCTGCTCACCCCTCATCCCTGCACTCCCTAAAAAAGAACTAAGCCTACTCAGGCAAACAGTAAATAGAGCTTATAATTTTGGCCTCCTTTATCCTCCTAATGAAGGCAGATAATTCCAGCCTCGAAGCTTCAGAAGCAGCCTAAGGAACATCTCTCTCAGCCCATTTCTGTTACAGATGGAGAAATGGAAGGCCAGAGAGAGTAGGAAAATGAGGCCGGTAGTAAGATCTGAGCTGAAGAACTAGCTGTAAGGTGCCCTCCCACCACCAGTTTGTGAAGATGAATACTGTCAATTTTCTGATACAACCTTATTAGATAAGACAAAGAGGTAGAAGTGTGTGTGTGTGTGTGTGTGTGTGTGTGTGTGTGTGTTTCTGGGAATGAAATCTAAGGTCTTGTAAAGGCCAGGCAAGTGCTCATTCACTGAGTTATATCTTGAGTTTAGGGGATAATTGCTGAAAAGGTGAAGACTCAAATCAGGTAGTCCTTGTGATTGGAATTTTCTGAGGGTGCTGGAAAGAAGACAAAGGGAAATTCAAGTTGAGATCAAACAGAACTAGAGGGGAAATTCTAAACATCAAGTTTAAAGAATAAGACACACCCAGAAACTAGAAATGTGTACTAAGATTGGTGTGATGGGGAGTACTAAGGGCCAGGTCAAAGCAGGCCAGGAGACAAATCATTTCCCTCAGAACTTTGTATTTTATGCCCTAATAATGAACAACAGTGAAGAAAAGGTCCTCTGGAACATTTGTTGAAAAGGTAATGATAAAGAAATAACACAGGATACAAAACATGCATCAGAAAAGCTGGCTTAATAAACACATTCATTCACTAATTCAGAATTCTGCCTGCTCTGTACTGGTTCCATACCACATCCCCACCTGAGCTGTGAGGGCATTGAAGAGAGCAGCTTCCTGAGATTTTGATAGAATTAACACTTCACTCTAGGTAGGTGTGCAGCAGAAATCCATACAACACTTTTTATTATTTTTATTTTAGTAGTGAATTATTAATTATTTTCAGAAACCCAAGTCTGCATTAGGTGTCTAACTTATAGCCAATTCAGAGAAATGCAGCCTTGCCTCCAAGAGAAGGAAGAAATTACTCAAGCACTCTAAGAATCAGCAGGAGCCAGAATCCTAGAAAGTTAAGTGCAACCATTTAAGTTTGTTTCTCTTTTTCAATTTGTGGATCATACCCAATGGTATTTGGGGGTAACTACTAGAAATGTTCAACAGACCATGCGAAAACAGGGATTAAACCTTTAGTTTGAACTTGACTTAAGACCCTTCCTTTTCTTTATTTTTGTGATGTCTATTGTCACATAATTGGTTCTATTGCCTGTACTCAATTGTTGTGGTATGACACAGATAGGTTCTTATTCTTATTATCATCATCATAAGTAGTAGTAGTAGTAGTCTGGACCTGAAGAGATAGCACAGTAAGTAGGGCGTATGCCTTGCATATGGCTGACCCAGTTCAATTGTTGACATCCCAGATGGTCCTCTGAGCCTATCAGGATTGATTTTTGAGCACAGACACAAAAGTAACCCTGAGTAACACTGGATGTAGCCCCCAAACCAAAAAAAAAGTAGTATTTGTAGTAGTAGTAGTAGTAGTAGTAGTAGTAGTATTTTGATTTGGGGGTTACAGTTGGTGGTACTCATGAACTGATGGTACTTATACATGACTCTGAGCTGGGCTTTCACTCTGGGAAATACTGTAGACTAAATGAAATTCTGGGGATTGAACTAAAGTGGCCACATGCAATTAATTCTTGTACTGCCTCTCTGAACCCTATAGGTCACACTTGCATGACACTGGGATCCAAATGGCAGTGCTATCATGGATTGTATTGAAATATGGGGATGGGCAATTCTGAGATTAGATTTGTGGCATCACACATGGAAGGCAAGTGCTCAACTAATGAGCCACACTCATGCTGACTCTTACATCCTCCTTTACCTGGAATCTTAGAGATATCTGTAGTTGGCAAGCTAGAAGAAACATTAGTGACATCTTTTGGGAAACTTTTCCCACCAGAGTAGACCCCAGCTCAACTCTTCAGTTGTTATCGTCATCTTTCCTTGCTTGAGAATTTCTGATAACCATTTTGTTGCCTCTGACATACCTCTATCCCCCATTGTCTTGCATCCTGCTTTCCGATAGTTGTGTTTGGATGGATATTTTACATCTGATACACATACTCACTCCCTTCAGCTTTTAAAATAATCCATAATAGACATTGCTAATCAATTATAACAATAAAAATGAGCCATGGCAGACTAGGGCTCTTTCTCAGTATTGTTCTCTAATTGGCGACTAGGTAGGAGAAAACCAAGATAACACATATTTGTCTTTTGAAATCTGATATGACAGCAAATGCCAATCGATGAGGCGCCTAGTATGTGTTTATTGTATTGAAGAATAAGTCACAAGTTTAGTCTTAATAGTGGTCTAGAAATACCCAGGAGAACAGAGTAGATTTGAACAACTTCTTGCAATTGATCAACCTGGATTATAATGAACTAATCATTGTTGGTTATTGAGTGGTTGGAAATTCTAGCAGGAGTCTCAACATTCCTGCCTTTTAGTTTCTTAGTGCCTGGAAAACTCACCATTGTCCACTCATGGTTTTTTTATTCCACAATAGATCCTTACTTAGTCTTTTAAAAAAGATCTTGAGTAAAATGAGTAAGGACCATCTTAAAATTTTAGGAACAATATTTAATTGCATGCCCCACTACTTGAAGGGGACTGTTTGCTTCTCTCTTCCTTAATTCTAAGCAAAGTCTATATTCACCATAAAATGGACACAAATCCCTACCCCCCTAGTTCCATGATTACATTTTAAGTAGCTTTTGAAGTAGACATTTGTCAAGTTTTTCTTTATTAAAAAAAATTAAATTCTAAGGGCTGGAGTGATAGCACAGTGGTATGGTGCTTGCCTTGCATCTACAGACTGGGACAGACACAGGTTCAATCCCCAGCGTCCCTTTTGGTCCCTCGAGCTAGTCAGGAGAAATTTCTGAGTGCAGAGCCAGGAGTAACCCCCTGAGCACCACCGAGAGTGACCCCCCAAAAAATTGAATTCAAATTAAATGATGCCCACAAACTTCTTAAATCAGATGCCTATATGCCACCTCCAGAAGCACAATAGTTCAATTGTACCTAGTAGCAGATCTGTCTCTAAATGGCATGTTTCTAGCTGAAAGTCCAGTGTTAAGTCATGACAGAGGTAATGGATCTTGCCTCCCTCTGGCCTCCAAACCTTTTTTTACCCAAGCTCTTGTATCTTCATTCCTTACCCACATACCTCTTGACTTTATAAGCATCTGGGAACATTATGACCAGAAAACGGATGAATTTTAGAAATTATGTTCAGATTATGTGAAATTTGGCAGGATTTTCTTTACTTCCTACTCTGAATTTGGGTAGAAAAATTTTATTATAAGTGTAAGAAAACTGAACTACAATGATATGATGATATAATAAACTGTAGCTCTGTTTTAAAGAAAATGTGAGCCATTTTAACTGCAAGTGCCCATTGATTCCGGCTCAGGAAAATATCTCTAGGACTTATTTTCTGATTTTCCTTTATTTTTTTATTTTTACCTCATGTCTTGGTTTACTTTATTCTCAGATTAAGTCTGATTCTATCGCAATAATTAGAACAATTCTTTCAAGTTCACCTGCCATGGAAAACTGAGAGCTTCTGTTCTATTCCCAGTAGTCCTTGCTCAAGCCTGCAAGTCACATGGATTGACTTGGTTCTAGTAACATGCTCAACTTTGAGCCAATCATCTTGTAGCCAGGAGACTACATTATTCTAATTGTTGCACTTAATTGAGACATCTACATTTAATTAAGACATTTTCTTTCTGGACTTAATTACTAAGTTCTTAGTTACTGAGTTGAGGCACAGGAGCTAAAAGTGGGAGAAAGAAAGAGGTAAATAAAGATTATATGTTTAAAGAGCTCAAGACCACTATCAACTTTCTGTCCCAGTCTTAGTTGACCCAAATCCAAATCCAACTACAATCCATCAACTTTCATGCAGGGAAGCCAAAGAAATGAATATTCAAATAAGATAATTCAAAAGATTTTTTGAGGTGTTCTGAGGTTGCACATTGTGGCAATGACTGAAGTCCCAAAGGGCAATTCTGCTGGAATTTTCTAAAGGCATGTGGGACAGTGCTGGGATTGAATTTAAGCCTCACCAGCTTTGGGCTTGCAATATGGGATTCTACCTTTGAGCCTTTCCCATACCCTATCTTTTTTCTCAAAAATAATTAAAATACAACTAAAATATAATTTATGCAGGAATGGCCTTTAACTAGATCTTAGAGCTTCATTCAGTTCACTTCTAACATAAGTTATATATGGATATATATATATATATGTGTGTGTATGTGAGTGTGTGTATGTGTGTGTGTGTTATATATGTGTATATCTTGAGGATGGAGGAGTAATGTACACAGGTAAGTGGAATTAGTGTCCACATATGTTTTATTTGAATGGTGGAAGAAATAGTAAGCCAGACAATACCTTTATGTATTTAGAAGAATAATTTATTTAGAAGAACAAGTTATTTTCTAGATCCTTCCATAGTTGTCAACTGGGAAAGACAGATTAGTATAGGCAAAATCTGCTTCTATGTCAATAAAGGGAACCTGAATTTTTTAAATTAACCTCAGTGCTTGAAAGTTGGCTATCTTTAATTACTAGTAAACAAATAATTTAAAATGTCTGTCCTAATGCTCAAGAAAGTTTTGAAGATATGTATGTATTGGGCCAGGGGCAGATTGTGAAGACTCTCAGAGATTGTGAGGGCCCAGAAGAAGATCTGAGCATCATGATGAGGAGTGATAGTGAAGTGTGAGACCATCTAGAGAGATTGGGGACTGGCAGAGAAAACACAGAGTACCTGGAATCAAATTAAGCCAATTTAGGTATGATTCATGGACTAGTGGGCATCCTTATCACTTCCTGAGCATCAAGATTTTAGGAAATAGAGCCGTGTAGGTCATGGACAACACCAGGATGGACTAGGAATAAAGCTGGTATCTAGAAATATATTCTTGTACAACTCGCTATTTATTTTCTGCCCCCTGGTATTTCAAACTTGAGGTTGAAATAAAAATACAGTGTAGTAAAACTGTGCATTTAGCATAGACTAAATTACAAGGCAAGAAACTGAAAAAATAGAGGAAGGAAAATTATACTAAATTTCAATATTTATTGAAATTCCCAATTTCCAAGCACTACACCCCAGGGTGCACAGGGATTAATAAGAAGTAAGCCTCACCTTGAACTATTCAGTCTGACATGAAGAAATTCAGAGGGAAGAAAATCAAGACCAAGTAACAATACTTTACACTAGTTCTTAGTTATCATTTGAAAAGACAATTGATTACATTTTATTTACATTAATAGTTTTTTATTTATATATTGATACATCAATCAAAAATCCTCTTTGCTTTTTACCAGACTGGGTGAATGTTTTGAGGATGATAGCACTGAATATGTGTTATATGTTATGTAACAGCTGGAAGTAGGTAGTAGGTATGACAGGCATTATCACTAATGCCTTAGAAAGATGATCAAAGGGTGGCTTGCTTCCTCTATAATCTTTAAAATGCAAGATATAAACAAGTAAGTCTTCACTCAATAGGAGATTTGCTTCACAACATGCCATTTATAACACAGTCACCTGCACAGGGTATGATAGATATTATCAAAGGGTATCATAAGCAGTATGAATCAAGTAAATTAATTTTTAGGTAAAGGAAGTTCTATATACCTGCTACCTGCGCTCACTTCTTGCTCTGAATTTCAGAAAATACCAAGAGAAGCAGATGAAAGTATATGTTTGTGAAATTCATAGAAAAAAATACATGACTGGTTTTGGTTTTTAGGCTCATATGTTGAAAGTTTAATGCTAATGTAATGCTATTTGAAAGTAGAGACCTTAAAGGAGAAATATTGGATTCGGGATGTGGCTTAGCGTCAAAGCACATGCATTGCATGTGAGGCATGGGTTCAATAACCAACACCACCAAGAAAATTAAAAAAGGTATCACATTGTCGGGTTGGAGCTCTAAAACGTAGGATTAGCAATTTTATGAGATTAGAGAGTTACAGTACTCTAAAATTTTTATTAATATCTTGTTATTAACAAATTGTTTACTATAGTTTCTCATGTGCATAATTTTAACATCTACTCTTCACCAATGTACCCACCATTCTTCTTCAAGTACTTCAGTCCCACCTTTGAATCCCACAATGATCAGCAACTGGGGATTGTATTATCTTTTGACATTTGTTGCTACCTTATTGTGTACATTTGAAGAAAATAATTCTATATCTACCCTTTTCCTTCTGATTAACCTCATTCAGCAACCTCTCCTCTTGTTTCATCCATGTTGCTGCAATTTGCATGGTTTTATTCTTCTATGGAGCTGCATAGTAATTCATTGTTTACATCAGTTTTCCTGCCATTATGTACAAAAGAAAGTTGGCAATCCGTGATCTCCAAAAGAAACTTGCTGTAAAGCCCCATCACATTTCAAAAACAGACAACCAGATCTCAGTCTTTAGTTTCCAAAACTGTAAGACATGAATTTCTGTTATTTATGTGCCGCCTAGTCTATAGCACTTGGTTAGAGTAGCCTGAATGAAGACTCTGCAGCCCTTTACAGAGAAGGAACATCACTATCATTGTGTATTGTGTTCATTCAGAATATGAAACTTCTGCATCAAAAATGATCAAATATGGGAAAGTTTTTATCTCTTTTCTTTGGTCCATTTCTTTTTCTTTTCTTCTTATTTTCACCCTCTAGCCTTTCTCCCTAGTATCTCATATTATTGATTGAGCATCTGTAGAAACCTCAGGTTAGTGGAAATTGAGATGAACTTATTACCAGTAGCTGCAATGTTGACACAGGAAAGGCTAATTAAAGGAAAACAAGATTCAGCTGCCAAAGTGCCATTGGAATATAGTGCTGGTCTCCTTACCTTTCAGGCTTTTTATACTTCCCAAGAATTATTGCTTCTCATTTTGGAATTTGGGTCTTACTCTATTCTTTCTATTAAAAAAAAAACGCAAAGAAATCTATTTGCCATGTTTGTGAAGATCATAAATGCCTGTATGTTCTGTAGACATCAAGTCTATCTATCTATACTGTAAGATCATCTAGTATCAGCAATATTTATGTAGAAATTGATCAGTAACAAGATGTGCACCAAGGACCTAAGATGCAGAAATAGATAAAGACATGTAGTGACTTCAAAAGTTTGGGTAGTTTAGTTCTTGCACACATATGGATCTGAAAGGAAAGGGAGAATAAGTTGAATTTATAGACTGCATTGGTTGTCCCAAGATTTCAATTGTCAATCATTATCTTTATTTCACCCCCCTTGGGGAAATCCATTACACCTTTAACTCATATTGATTGGTTTTTGGTTTTATTTTTAAGTTAAAAATTACTTCAAAATTTCTAAAGAGATGATTTCTCAAGTATGTGGCTTATAAATACTTTCTCTCTTATATTCACTTTCTTTTTAGTCTCTTGATGTCATTAGAAATACAAAACATTTTAAGCCATTACAGTGGCTGGTAACATATAAATCACTAACATATTAACATACATAGACATAAACATATATAACATATAAACCACTAATGCGCACATTATAAAACTTTCCATATTTATTAAGTGAAAATCTTGTTGCTTTTTGAAAAAACATTGTTTAATACCATCAGACTACTGTAACAAAATAGCATAGACAGAGTGTCTAATAAACAACAGGATTTTTTCGTCACTTTTCTAGAGACTGAGATACCAAGATCAAATTGACATTTTCAGTGTCGAAAGACTTTCTCAGACTTCCTAACACTTTTAGTCTCTTGATTGTAACCTCACAGATTGAAAAGGGAAAGCAAAGTTTTTTATTGTGCTTCTTTAATAAGGGCACTAATTCTTTACATGAGGGCTGCATTTTTATAACAGATAATTACTTTCTAAATCTCCACACCTCATAGAGGCTATCAACATGAATTGGGGGAAGGTCTGGTTGACACAGATTTTCAGTGCTTTTCACAATGACACCACCCCATTATCAACCAAATTACTGCTGTTTTCCACCTACCAGAAAGAAGTTATGAATAAGCATTGTCTGTTCTCATCTTTGTTTCTTAGCATAAAATAATACGGAACACTGAAATAAGTTTTTCAAGGGAAGATGAGGACAACTTGGAGTTAGAAATTTGGGTTCAATTTCTCTCTACCACTAAGAAACATAGAGTCTCTACTACACTTTTTCTACATCTCTGACTCTTAGGTTTCTCTTCCATAAAAGAGGTAAATAATATTGGACTCCTAAATGGATTTGACAGTTAAGTGTAATGAAGAAAACATGCTGCTGACATTAATTAACAATCAAAATCTCCTGATCATTAGCCTGAAAAGACACCATGTAGAAGTAGATACAACTCTGTCTTTCAAATCTTCAAGTGGTGCATAACTTTCATATGTATATACATATATACATTCATACGTATATATTTTATGTCTTTCTAATTTTTCTTCATCATACCAAGGTGAATTTTCTTTCTCTTTCTCAAAACTGACTTTTTATCAGGCACATACTGGAAACTTTTGTAATCAAAATAAATCTAATTCAAATAGATTAAATCAATTCTGTGCTTTTGCACAAGCGTATTCAATAAATCTGACACCATCCATAGGCACCAAAGACTTTTATGTATAACTTTGCTATCACATCACTTGGATAATACACCCAATTTCAGAGGCATGACAGAGTGAGAAATATATTTTAGAGTCAATAAAGTAGATTGATAATGTATTCTACCCTCATTTTTTGAGGAAATTATTAGAAAACACAAAGGTCAAGCATTTACCCAATTTCAAGTAACCTGTCAAACTTTAAGTGAAAATTTGAACCCACCAATATGACTTCAAAGCCCAGGCTTTAAATCACTTTAGTAAAGTTCCCTACTCCATCAGCTGATGAAAGAACGTTTCAGGAAAGTTCATATCCAGTGTCAGTGTCCTTTGTAACTC
The DNA here is from genome assembly GCF_024139225.1 of Suncus etruscus. Taxonomy (NCBI): domain Eukaryota; kingdom Metazoa; phylum Chordata; class Mammalia; order Eulipotyphla; family Soricidae; genus Suncus; species Suncus etruscus. Next base: position 62,795,097 of record NC_064862.1, on the reverse strand, counting down.
AACAATCATTTGATTTTATTCAGTTTTGAGAGAAGAAAATGAAAGTCCAGAGTAAGTATTAAAATTGAAAAAATAAATTTTCAAAATTTTAGCTAATACATTAGTTGTAATATGGCATTTTATGATTTTGCTTTGTTTTCTGGAAGTCAAATGGCTTTTAATGTAAAGTAGATTGATTTTTTTGGTATGTAGATATTTTGCATGTTGTTCAAAGGTGTGCTACATATAACTTTGGCAGATGGATATATTGTTGATGCAAAATGTTTCTAGTTCCTTATTCCTACCACTATTCGTACCCTTTGCAATGGAATGCTTTAGTCTTCCTCATGAGATTAATCATGATTGTCATGTGTTTTGTTTTGGTCAGCAGTTTAGGGTACTGGTGATACCTTTCTAGTTTTAATCCAAAGGCTCAAGAGGTATTCTGAGATTTTTCTTTGTTTGGGAAGCTGGCTCTATTATAAGAGCAAATCCAGAGTAACCTGATGAATAGTGAAAAACTTCTTGGAGCAAAGCACAACAGCTGATGTTTTCTCCTACCGACTAGTTCCCAGCTTTACCTTCTAGTACTCTGCAGACTCTCTCTCTTTTGTTTTTGGGCCACTCCTAGTGGTACTTAGGGCTTCTTGACTGTGCTTAGAGATCACTCTGTACAGTGTTCAGGGCATCATATGGGATGTCAGAGATTAAATCCAGGTCATTGATGTGTAAAGTAAACCCCCATCTGCTCTATAATCCTCTAGCCCTTGATTGTAGAGAACTCCAGACATCTAAGTCCAATTCCAGAAGAGCCAACATTCCCAGCTCAGACTCAGAAGAAACATTGGTGTTATTGTTTAGAGTAATTATATATTCACATTATTTGTTATACAGCAATAGCTAACTGATACATACACCTTCTGATTTAGAGCTTTACCAGCCAAACAAATTCATGGCATATCTTTTAATTAGCATAAACATTTCTGGATGATCAGTCAGGAAACATGCTTTGAGCTTACTTTTTGCTGAGAACTTTCTTATTGAAACAACTCAATTTTCTGTATATCTGGTTTCTATAGCAACCTGATACTTTTGTTCTCTGCTCTGGTCTTCCTGATTATATCGCTTTGCAGTTAGTCAACATGATGTTGGAACCTTAGTTGTTATGGTAACCTGGGACCATTTTTTAAAAAATGTATTCCATTGACATTGTTTTTGGGGAGACCTGCGATTTAGTCTTGTACTCATCTGGAGAAACTTGTGGTACAGAGCAAAAACATTTCAAGAAATGCTCCTCTGGGAAGAAATCATTCATTAAAGCCTTCTTCCAGAAACCTCAGACATTCGTGCTTATAGATTTTTCCTATCTAAATGCCTCTCAGAATTTGGGTGAATTGCAAAGCATGTTTTAAAACATCCTAAAAGAGTCTGAATTGCTAATAGCAAACATGTATAGATGAATGGTCATTAATTATGCATGAAGCCCCATAGGCACCCCTATGAAGCTCTCCACAAACCCTAGAGAAGAAATTCTTTGTGATCTGAGGAAAAGACACATGAAACAGATGAAAGAAAGATCAGTGGGAGTAGATAAGGAGGGGTGAAGGAGCAGGGGTGAGAGTAGGTTTGCTCAGACTTGTAAGACTGCTGGAGAAAGGATTGAGAGAGAGAAAAGTTGAAGGGAACTTGAGTCTTTAGGCATGAAGAAGGGCAGGGGTAAGGGTTGAGGAACCTACTTTTAAGAAGACCCCAGAACAAAATGAAAGTAGTCTGTGCTCAGAGACATTTCCATTTCTAAAAAGCCCAAGGCACTTCAATATTTTTGAGATGTTTGCTATATTAAAAAAAACATGAAATGCCAAATGATTGTAAAACAGTGGCATGTGTAAACTGTTTACATTCAGTGCATTTACTAATAAAATATGATGCAATATAGTCATGTTCATAACAAGAGACTTGTTTTTTTGGTTTTTTGGTTTTTTGGGCCACACCCGTTTGATTCTCAGGGATTACTCCTGGCTAAGCGCTCAGAAATTGCCCCTGGCTTGGGGGGATGATATGGGATGCCGGGGGATCGAACCACGGTCCTGATCCTTGGCTAGCGCTTGCAAGGCAGACACCTTACCTCTAGCACCACCTCACTGGCCCCAACAAGAGACTTGTTTAAAATATATTTACTAATCATACCAAAAGCTTCTCATTAGACTCATATTTATTTTTAATAATAATTTCTTTATTTAAACGCTGTGGTTACAGAAATGTTCATAGTTGGGTTTCAGTCATAGAATGTACACTGCACTTCACCAGTGCAACTTTCCCACCACCTGAACTAGACAGCATTCCCTCTAGTAGTTAAAGAGAGTCCCTTTCTCACATCATCCATGCCAGCACTGGTTGTTCTTTTCTTTGTGATGTCCCTTCTTTCCCTCCCCTGAACCCTGCCTGTCTCTCTCTCTCTTTCTTTCCTTTCTGACATTGCAGTTTGCACTAATGTCAATGAGGTGATGCCATTCATATCACTTTATCCCCTTTCAGCACACAGTTCTTGTCCAGAATGATCAGTTTCAACTGCCATTGTTAGTGCACTAACCACTCTTTATGGAAAGCTTCCTATAATGGGCTGGTCCTCCCAGTTTTTATCTTTATTGTCTCTTGATATTATTACCAGACTGTCTTTTATTTTTTTATATCTCATAGATAAGTAAGACTATTCTATATCTATCCCTCTCACTCTGACTGATTTCACTCAGCATTATAATCTTCATGTCTGTAAAATAAACACTCATGTTGTAAAATCACTACACACACACATTTCTATCCTCAGGCATAGAGGTCTGAAGAAGCAAAGTATCTGCAAAGAATTAATAAAGCAAGATAGTCAGGTGAGAGTCATTGAAGCATCCTGCATTTTGAGGTCTCTCTGCCCATGCCAAATCCAGACTGATTCTTTCTTGATTAAACCAGTACTAATTCACCAGGAGGGAGCAGAAATCAAGTGATCCAGGTGAACTTTTACATATCAAAGGGCTAGGTTTAAAGGAAAGAAGTTAAAGGAAAGAATTAATTGCTGGGTCTCATCTTACACATGCTTATCCATGAACAGGCAAGTTTCATGACTTCATTTATTTTAATAGATGCATAATAATCTATTGTGTAGATGTACCATGGTTTCTTTAGATACTCATCTGTTGTTGGGCACCTGGGTTGTTTTCAGATTCTGGGTATTGTAAATAATGTTATGACCATCGGGATGGAGAGGACATTTTTGTATTGTGTTTTTATGTTTGGGCATATCCATAGGAGTGGTATTGCTGGATCATATGGGAGCTCAATTTCCAGTTTTTTGAGAAATTTTGATATTGTTTTTCAGAAAGGCTCTCTCACCACATCCACACCAGCACTGCTTGTTCTTTCGTTTGTGATGTGTGCCAGTCACTGTAATGTGAGATGATGCTTCTTTTTTCGTTGTTTTGATTTGCATCTCCCTGATGATCAGTGATGTGGAATATTGTTCCATGTGCCTTTTGGTCATCTACATTTCTTCTTTGAGTAAATGTTCATTTCCTAACTCCACACTTTAGGATGGGGTTAGATATTTTTTTTTCTTGTTGAGTTATGTCAGTACCTTGTATAACTTAGATATTAGCCCCTAACGGATGTTATATGAATAGTTTCTCTAATTCTTGGGTAGTCTTTGTATTCTCATCACTGTTTCCTTTGAAGTGCAGAAGCTTCTCAGTTTAATGTATTCCCATTTGTTTATCTTTGCTTCCACTAGCTTGGACAGTGGTGATTCATTCTTGAAGATGCCATTAGTTTCAAAGTTATAGAGTGTTCTTCTATATTCCTTATGGTTCCAGGTCTGATATCAAGGTCTTTAATCATTTTGTTTGATCTTTATGTATGGTGTTAAAGATAGATTTGAATTTGCCTTTTTGCATATGGCTAACCATTTGTCTGAACACCATATGCTCAATTTGTGTTTCTTGCTTCTTTAATTTTTTTTTGTCTGGGGTCATTCTCTGAATACTCAAATCTATTCCATTTATCTGAGGGTCTGTGTTTATTTTAATACCATGCTGTTTTAATGACTATTGCTTTGTAGTACAATATAAATTTTGGGAAAGTTATGCATCCTATCTTATTTTTTCTAAGGATTGCTTCAGTTATTTCTGGGCATTCATTATTCCAAATCAATTTAAAATACTTTATTATTTTCTTCCATCTGCTTATTTTTGGTTCATTTGTTGATCATTTTCTAATTTGGGGGGAACACACTCGGCAGTGCTCAGGGGTTACTCCTGTCTCTGTGCTCAGAAATCACTCTTCTGGCAGGCTTGGGGGACCATATGGGATGCTGATATTTAAACCACCATCCTTTTGCATGCAAGGCAAATGCCCTACCTCCATGCTATCTTTCTCAGTTTTCAATTTTTTAAACTGTGCCAATAAATTATTTATGTAGGACCCTTCTTCCTTTCTGATGAATGCTTACAAATGCTTACTAATTTTCTTCTTAGTACCACTTTTGCTATGTCCCACAAATTCTGTGTCTTCATTCTCATTTATTTCCAGGAATCTTTTGATTTCCTCTTTGATTTAATCTCTGATCCACTGGTTCTTTAGTACTGAACTGTTAAATTTTCAGGTATTAAAGTTTGTTCTCTTTGTCTGCTTGTAATTCACTTTTAATTTAGTGCATCTCTCTCTTTTGAGTCATACTAATGGGATATCATTCTTGTTTGTTTTTTTTTTAATCTAACTCTTGCTTCATTGATCATTTGGATTTGGGTGCCAGCCATTAATTTCTGCTCTAAGTTTTAGCATTTTCTTCTTCTCACTTGATTTTGGCTCATTTTGTTGGTCATCTTCCAATGTTTTAAATTATGCTATTAAATTATCTAAGTTGGTCCTTTCTTCCTTCCTGATGAATGCTTTCAAGGCAACAGATTTTCCTCTTAGTATTGTTTTCCCTGTGTCCCACTAATTCTGATATTTTGTATCTTGATATTTTTAAGGAATCTTTTGATTTTCTTTGTTTTCCTCTTGGTGTTTCTACTGAAAACTAATGTTCAGTAATGATTTTTTTAATATTCAGGTGTTAAAGTTTTTTCTTAATTTCTGTTGGTAATCCACTTCTATTTTTGTGAATCATAATCTGAGATAGCAGCTGATACAATTTCTATATTCCTGATTTTATGGATGTATGTTTTATGGGCCAGCATGTGGTCCATCTCAGAAAATGTCCCAGTGCATTGGAGAAGAATATGTATTCAGTTTTCCGGAGATGGAGAGCCGTTTGTGTGTGTGTGTGTGTGTGTGTGTGTGTGTGTGTGTGTGTGTGTAGTGTATATGGGTGTGTGTTATAAGCCATTCTCATTTTTTCCTTCAAACCCAGTATATTCTTGTTAGCTTTTAGACTTGTTTACCTATCAAGTTGTGTGTGTGTGTGTATGTGTGTGTGTGGTGTATATGGGTGTGTGTGTTATAAGCCACTCTCATTTTTTCCTTCAAACCCAGTATATTGTTGTTAGGTTTTACCCTTGTTTACCTATCAAGTTGTTAAAGTCTCCAACTATTTTGTGTTGTTATTGATGTCTTTCTTCAAATCTATCAGCAATTGTTTTTTATCTTTTGCTGGCCCCTTATATATATTTAGGAGTTTAATTGCTTCCTGGTGTACACATCCCTTGATTAATTAGAAATGCCATCTCTGTCTCCTATAAAATTTTTGTCTCAAGTCTAAGTTGTCTAATATTAATATGGTCACCTAGCCTTTCTAAGAGAACTGTTTGCTTGAATGATTGTTCCTCAGCCTTTGACTTTTAGTCTATGTTTGCTCTGACTTCAAGTGTATTTTTTGCAAGCAGAAAAATACTAGATTTAATTTTCTGATTCATTTTTGCTACTGTGTGTCTTAATTGATGCAATTAGTCCAATGACATTGAGAGAGATGATTGTCATCGGATTAGGTGTTATCTTTTTTTCTGAGTTTGTGTAATTCAAACTCAGATTTGACTTGTAATTCAAACTCAATTGTTTGTAAATCAAATTTGTATTTGTTGGGTTTCCTTGCCTCAAAATAGATCTCTAAGTTCTTCTTTTCTGAGCTGTTGTTTATCCACCTACAAAGTTTTTAAGTCCTATTATTTCAATTTGAGGTTTTCTCACTTTTACTTTCATATAATCTTGCTTCTTTTTTGTGGTTCATTCATTTCATGCCATGGTTTCTTTGAGCCTCCTCCAGATTTCATCTCTAAAGTCTTCATTGAAAAAGCCATATATATGGCCAGTACTTGTTGGGTCTGCAAGGCTACCATCTTAGTTCTCTAAGCATGGTAGTGTAGTATGTTGTTTCCCATTGTGTCTTTTTCAGTGTGTTGTTTTCTACATGTTGTGCTGCGATTCATTGACTAGAAGATATGCATGCAGCCACAGAGCTGCCATGCTCTTTTCCTTCCACAAGTCTCTCTGGGTCCCATCTGAACTGATGTGCATTAATACTTGCTGCCACTTCCAGAGTATGGGGTTGGCTCACCAAGTTGCTCTACACCTCTCCATGGACTGTGGAAGTGCACGGCACTAACTGCTGTCTCTGGGGCATGAAGGCAGCTCACTATGTTGCTCTACACTTCTTTCTGGGTCCCATCTGCACCTTATCATTTTGTGCATTAGTTTCATATCTAATGCCATGCAGCATCAGGCCATGAAGCATCAGAACAAGGTATGTGAGATACCTACTGTGAAAACTTCAGGAAATTCTTCCTTTGAAAACAGGCTCCTTCAGTTTTTTGCCCTGGTACCTTACTTTCCTCATTTTCTTTGCCCTCCTGAATGCACCCTTTTTCCTTTCAATCACTTAATATATTACTGTTACTGAATATGTAATCTCAGAAAATTTACCCAAACCTCAAATTAAAGCTTATCAGAAAGGAATCACTTGGGACAGTGCTTCTTTTCTCTCATGGGTATTACATTTCCTCTCTTGGATTTTAACCAACCATTCCATAGCAGGTGCAGTGTGGAAATCTAATCATTAGAAGTTTCAATCAGGCCCCAGGTGAGCCAGGATTTATCATGAAATCTTGAGTTATTTTTTTTTCTTCCTGAGCTTTTGTATTCTCTACTCTCAGAAAATATAGAGGTGAACAATTTCTTAGAGCCATTTGACTCAAACTACGTAGGATTCTAAATGAAAGGTTGTAAGTTTTTAGAAGAGCGGCAAGGCAATCTGAAAGATGAATGCTTCATTTTACAGTTGCATTCTGCAATATATGCTCGGATTGATGCACAGGTGGTATACTTAGGATGTAATATATAGCACCAGAACTGTTATCTGATATCAGACCAATGGTCTCTGGATCACCTGACGTTGCTGGAAAGAATATCTGTGTGATAGTGGCATGATGTTTAGAAATTTAAAATGGCATCCAAGAAACGCTATCTTCCCTGATACCTTAGAGGCCATACAGTTTATTGGTTAAGAACAGGTTCACGAAATAGGCCAAACCTTCACTTACCTTGTTTTGTTTGTTTGTTTGTTTTAGTTTGGGGGCCATACCTGGTAGTACTCTGTGCTCATGATTCACAAATGACAGACTCAGGGATCATGCTTGGTGGATGTAACATGGATTGATCACTTGACAAGGCAAGTACCCTACCTAGAGTTGTCATCTCTCTAGTTTCTCCTTGACATTTATCTTATAAAAACAAACAAGTTAAAACATGCAAAGATCTAGAACATTACCTAGGATATACTTTTTAAGTTTTTATTATTTTATTGAACTATTAGTTCAAGACACATTTATTGAGCATTTTTCCAAGCACCACTGAACACTTTACAGCCACTATTTTTGCTTGTTTTCACAGCAGTATTTAAACAGAGGCCAATTGCAATGTTCTAGCTGAGTTTAATATAAAGCTGAGAGTGAGACATGTGCTGTCAAAATTCTTTGAGAAAACTCTTTAGGATTATGAAAAATTGGACACTAACAATACATTATCACACAGAACCTAAATTCTTATGATTTAAATATTTTAAAGTAGACACCTAGAGTGCATATTTGAAATTGGACATCAAATGTATATGTATTTTATATTTTAGGTGTATATGTACTTTATCCTTTAGGTATCTACATTTAATAATTATCTAGTAAGTTTAGGTTTTCAGACTTATGCCAGTTTTTTATGGATCATCCTTGGGTGGGTAACTTCACTGATTCCTGCAATAATTGTTGCCTTTATTTTAGTCTACTCCTGTATTTTTATGGCACAGAACAAGACAAAATAGCCATGTTATAGAAACTCTAATATGCCCCTGAATATTATTAGGAAAACTATAGACATTGGTAAAAAGAAATTCATGTCTGCATAATCAGTAACTTGCAGAAGAGATAAAATTTGCTTAAGTAATCCAGGAATTTAGTGGAACATAGAATAATCACAACAGTCACTCTTGAATAATTGCATGTGTCTAATTATCCACCTTGCTGAACTGGACTTAATATACCCAAAAGGTCACATACAAATAGGTCAAAGAGATTGTCATCAATTGAACTGGATGAAAAAAAAAAAGTCTTGTGCAATGAGAAAGGCTGCAATGAAGAAAATAGTGACCACAAATTTGAGCAGGGGATCATTTAAGTTTTAAGATCTAGGAAAATGTAGTGATTAAATGTGTGCTTTGCATTAGAATGACTTCAGGTCTACTCACTCATTTGGTGGGTATAAAACTTTACAAGAATAGATTTTGGTAGAGGGACCTAAATTATGGATCAAAAGATGGAATTCTCTGGGTGTCAAATGAGTTGACCAGAAAGTACCTCCCTCAGTTGTAGCTAACATTCTTGGACTAGGATGGTGCGAGTCAAGGTGACCTCTATACTTACAGGTTCAGAGATTTGAAACTCTAGTTTCTAATTCCTCATTTCTTAGGAATTATTTATAATGACTACGTATTTTTGTGCTTGGTTTCACTCCAGGCACACTGTTCATTTTGAGGTTCCTCTCTCTCTCCACACTTTCTCCCACTGTCCCTATTAAATGTAATTGCCTCAGGGTCATTTCACTTTTATTCTCTCTTCTGGGAATTTTCTTTCTCTGGTGCTCCAGCTAGAAATTCCTGCATAAGAGTCTACTTGATGCTTCACAGTTCTGATTTATGGTTTCTCATGTTTTTGTGGATTGCTATACAAGTGCTCTTTTGTCCCTCTAACATGGGATCTTTCATGCATTCACAGCAGCCAATGGAGACCCATGAAGACTTTTCTTGCTTATCTGACCATGCTACCTCTTCACTAGATATGTCTGAGTAGGCTTGTTTGACCATGCTGCCTTTTCATAGGAAATCCCAACCTCACAGAGACTAGACTGAGTTTCTCTGTGCCATTATGATACAAGAGAATAGAGGCAAGTTAGCAAGTTAGCTTTGACCAGTTACAAGACCAGACTCAAGGAAAGAGTTTCCATATCATGCTGATAAGAGCAGTGATATCAATGATGTATGGTCACAATGAGACTTGAGTGTTAAGGGGCTGATCTCCACCTTCAACATGACCTGATCTGGTATAGTCATTTCCTGTCCTCTTTTGCTGCTGCCATGTCTCAACCACCACAGTTCCTGTAAGCCTTTTACTAAAGTACTGACCACTTTTCACTGCCCGACATGTTCTGCCTTTGGTTGTGTTTGCTAGTCTGCTTCCTTCATTGTAAAATAGTTGCTACATTAGCTTAGTTCTCTGTTACATGTGAATTATATTCAGGTAAGTGTCAACACATATCAGGGGCTCAATGAATATTGATGATACACACAAATTGCATTCATCCAAGTGACATTATAATGGGTAGGGTTGAAAGAACATTTACCCCCAAACACTTGCATCACCCTCCCTAGACAACAACATTGATATTATGTTAGGTGAAGAAGTAGGCTCAAGAATTGAGTAAACATTTCTTTGCAAATGTTGTTTCTGCTGGATATATTTTTTTTGTAAATAAATCTATGCATAAGACTCAAATCCTAGCAATGTGTGCTTATTCATTGGCAGACACAGATTTTATGCATCTTATTAGAAAGGATTGGATGTTCTCATCTAGTATTGTGCAAAAGTATTGGGCTTTGGAGGGATTAAAATTATTTTCAGTGTGGTATCTGAGTGGATGCATATAGTCCCAGGCCAGAAAGATTATAAGACATTAAATTCATGTAGATTCGACTATTAATTTATGTTTGAACAAATGCAACCAGAGATTTGACTTGGGGGCTTCCAGGCAAATAGATTTGGTCGCGGAAATACATAGTGAAGTCTTTAACCATGAGACTGTATTCCCAGTGAAAATTCCACAACTGACTGAATCTCTAACAGGTCACAGTTGAGAGCTCAAGCAATTATGCCAGAATCTGTTAATAACAAAACAGGGAAACAGCTATGTTTGCCTTATGTAAGGATGAAAGCAGCTGTTGATACCAATTTGGAAAAATATGATAACAAAATGGGCAGCTCTCTTTGTGACATCTGACAGGATGGAAAGAAGGGGCATTTCCTGGAAACTTCTCAGCCCCCACTGTGTCTCGGGCCCCTTGGCAGGCCCAAAGGACTGTGGGTGCAACTGTCAACATTGCACTCTGTGTAGGTAGCTGGCAGACAGTTTACAAAGGCTGCCCTGAGCAGGAGCCTGTGGAAGCTGGAGATGTAACAAATGAGCTGCCTCTGTGTGATAAAGGACAGCTGCGACTGAAGGAATAAACAGAATAATCAGGACTTGCCGGAGCCATAGGGGGCTTTGGGTAGCTTGCAGATGCCCAAACATACCACATGGATCTTTTGAAAATGAAGAGCTCTTTTGAAGCTGGCTGTCAGGGGGAAGCCAGGCAGGCCCATCTTCCTAGAAACATAGAGTAAAAACCTAGAGGAGTAAAGAACACGAAGCCTCTCACTTCCACAGGACTGACGTCAGTGACAGCCATGAGAAAAAAAATGACAGCAGCAGGCTTCTTATCTGGCTCCTCATCTACCTTCTGCATTAAACATTCCAGAGAGTTTAGGGTTGTGAGTCCCATGAAAATGTCTATCGAAGAGATGGAGAAATGAAGGTTGAGAGAGCTGCAGCAGATCAGCAGAAGCTGAGCAGGAATTGAACCTAAACCTAAGTGCCTAATTTCAGGCCCTCCTTGGTGAATGATTAATTACTTTGCAGGTGGGCAGAAAGAAAGTGTCTGTAAAGGGTACCTGTGCATCTTCAGAGGCTGCCTCTGTACTGGACTCTATTTCAGATGATAGTCAGAAAAGCTTTCAAGTGAGAACTGGTTCTCAGTTGCATTGTGGGAATCAGGAGAAAGAAACTTGTATTTAACCTGCTGGACAGCTTCACTCTTCAGAAATGTTGCATTATCCTGACTCCCCCACTGCATGGAGAGTTCTATTCACCACAGCCAAGGTTGCATTCAAGAAGCCAAGGAAGAGTACTTCTTTCCTTCTTTCTTTCTTTCAACAGCCAGCACTTTTTTAAAGGATGTGTTTGTTTTGCTTCCTTTTCTAATAGTAAATGGGAGTGTGAAAAGAACTGAAATGAGTTTCTATTCTCAAATATTGATAGATATTTCACTATAAGCCCTCTAGTTGAATACATGAATGAATGGAAATGCAGGCAAAACTCAATCTTTAGGGACCTTCCCCCTGACGGTAACCTCTGAGAAAAGAATGGAATCACAGTGGTTTATCTCAATCTCTATCCCAAGAAACAATAGCAGAGGATTGGAATTGAGACAGGAAAAGAAGTAAACACCAGGATAGGTAATAAAAGCCCAAATTTATGAGGACAGTCTAGAAGCCACGTGAAGAGTTTCTCAGGGCTGCTCTTAGCAGCAGAGGAGGGGGGCTTAGTACTACTTACCAATGATTATCAGTCATTGGTTGATGAGTACAGCTGGGAATTCTCACTTTAAGGTAATTTAACATGCGCTCTTCATGAATCAAGTGGACCTCAAGCAAAATTTACAGATATTGGTAGTTGCTTTCTGTCAAGCTGATGCTTGTGGAATAAATGAATGAGGAACTAGTGATATGAGAGGATACCGGTGGTTATAATAACATCCATTGCAGCCCTCTCAAGCCATGTGTTCATGGACAAGCATTGGGACTTATTAGAAATGTACCATTCCTGGAGCCTCCTCAGTCTACTAAATTAAAATCTTATTTTAAAATGTAGGTAATAAGTATGTACCTCCATATTTAAGAAACATGGGGATCTCTGGTTCTTATTTTCAATATGGTCAGGTATTTACTCAAAAGACCTTGAGTCAGAATCTCAAAGGTTCCTGGTACTTGGCTCAGACATCACATTGGAGTCCACTCTGGTACATCGCTCAGCTCACATGACAAGGCATTTCTAAGCTAAGCCCTTAAGGATCAAGTTGACTTCCCCAGGTGATGAAAATCAGCAGGTCTGGAGAGCAAATGACATAGATTCAGGAAGAAAGAAACAAACACTTAGAAAAAGCCACTATAGTCAGACACCATTGAATTCAGTGGATGTAGGAGAGATGGAAACCAACTGTATTGATATTCCATAGGGTCTTTATCATATAGACTTTATGGAGGTGTGTTCTTGGCATTCTATCCTGTAGGTCACTTTTATTTTTCTTCCAAGTTCTCTAAACCTTCATCTGACTAAAGTCATTCTTCATCTGGTCACACTTTCCATGCTATGGAGGTGACTATTCACCACAGATTAACTGATGCTGATCTTTTCCAAAAATTTTAACTCTTTTTGCTTCACTCTCCCTGAGAAGCTTTAGATCATTCTAGCCATGTGGGTTAAGTTAATCAGAATCATATAAACTGGGGTTTGAATCGAGTTCATTTTTATTCATGGTGTACACCTGGGTCAGATACTGTATCATTTTCTATTATAGCTCCCTCATTTCTTCTTTTGCTTGTTTGTTTTATGTTTTGGGGCTACATTCAGCAGTGCCTAGGGATTACTCTTTGCTCTGCTCTCAGAAATCTTTCCTGGCAAGCTCAGGGGACCATCAAGGGATGCCTGGAACCAAACTCAAGTCAGTCCCTGGGTTGGCCCTTGCAAGGCAAATTCCCTGTTCCTGTACTATTGCTCCGGCCCCTAGCTCCCTCATTTATAAATTACACTGTGTAGACCTCACTAACCCTCAGTAATTCCTTTTTCTTCAGATGCATTTAGAGATCCTCCAGGCTGGATATGGTCACAGAACATGTTTAGTCTCACAAAAATGTCACATGCTACTTGTGTGCAGAGATTTTTTTAAGAGCTAGTATATGATTCTTACTGATACAGTCCTGCTTATACGGCAGCTGCATGCCTGTAGCTTCATGTTAAAATAGTGACTTCATTAGATATGGAGTGTCTGTCACCCTGGGGTCCTATAAGCCACCTTTATGGAGCAACTCACCACATCCTTTCCCTTGTTACCAATTTTTTCATATGTTATATGAACAATAAATAAAACTTGGGTTGTAAGATGCTGGAATCTGGGGAAAGGTTGTCACTACAGCATAACAGAATGTATTCTAATATAGACAATTCACCAAAGGGTTTTGTGGTAAGGACTGAGTGGAATAGAACAAAAAAAATGCTCAATAAATGTGAGCCACTATTAATGATATTCAAGACCAAGATGCAATGTCATTTAGTCAATGATGTTCTCCCTCATCTATTTCTATTCCCTTGCTGATATAACTGCTCTTCCTTTGGCCCTCTGCCAGCACATTCTACATACCTCTGCAGCAATAGGATTAGAAAAACTTATTTATTATTTTCTCTCCTATCCCTGCCTCTAGAATACCCATGCTGGAATGATAGCTGTTAGTTTTATCACTTCATCCCCAGTTCTAAGCCCAATGCATGACCCTAGAATAGATGTTTGGGGAAATGTATTAACTTGATTACAGTGCATCTGTCTGGTCATTTCTGTAGTAATTGTAGTTGTCCTGAGCATTATTTCATATCCCCATTTCAAATATTGCTAGAATTCTATTCATGAATTATATAAAATGTGTTTTGAACACAGTTCTATTCAGAGCTATCTAGAACCATCAGCTGACAAAGTTGTCCTTCACAGTTTTCCATGCTATGGTAAATATTTTAGACTTCACAGGCCAAAAGGTATATTTTATACTGCTATAGCTGATTTTATAGAGAGACCAGCTACAGATAACACAAGTAAAGGTGTGTCACTCTGTTCCAACAAAATGGTACATTGATGTTTGCTTCGGCTGCATAAATACTAAAATTGGAATGAGACAGATAAGATTAGCATGGCTCCTACAAGGATGACACACAAATTCATGAAATATTCCATATTTTTTTAAAAAAAATGGTATTTAGAAAAGCAGGTAATGACTCAGACTTAGCTCTAAGATTGGACTCTGATTTCTGATCTACAGAGATAGGTGCTTGCAATCTTACACTATTATGTGGGAAAGATAAAACATAAGCAGTAAAGTATTACATTAAAACAATAATCTTACATGTGACGGGTGGTCTGAATAAAAAGTGCTAATTTATTGGTTATTGGGGAGGCAACAGTGAGTGACAACCTGTACAATAATTCAAAAGAGATAATTATAGAGGAGTGACATGTGCAAAGGTCCTGAGATGAAAATGGAAGAATGAAAATTAGTAGCTCTGGATGAGATGGTTTTCCTGACACAGCTAAATTTTGGCTGAGGGTCTGTTTTCTACTTTGGACTTGGCTTTATCCCCCAAATTCTAGACATATCCTCAGGAGCTAGCTTATCATATGCCTGACTTCCTGGGTAAGTGATTTCATTCATTTGTCTGCTAAGAAGTATTGGGTATCTGATATATATACATATATATGTGTATATATATATATATATATATATATATATTAAAGTTGTGAAGTTGTATAAGGACACAGAGATCCAGCAGTATTGAATTTATTCATGAGTGATACCGCTATAGCCACTAACTTACAATGTCTAAAATATTGAAAACAGTGATATTCTTCTATTGCTTAGAGGTTGTCATTATTATTATTATTAGCTTTATTAGTGGCATGAGCAGAGAACCTCAAACATTATGCATTACCACTAAATGATATATGAGTCTTTGGATGCTGATTTTTACAAGATTGTGATGGTGCGTAAATAATCTCAGCTTTTGTAAGAAGGCATTTATTAGCCCTAGTTTGTCCATCAGAATATTAAAGTTAAAAGACATGCTGGGACCTGACGAAGGTCAACAGATAATAGGAGTACAGTATGATTTGCTTCTAGTTGAATCCATCATCTATAATGCCAGTGCTCTTAGCCAGTAAGATTTGCTGCTTAGAGTAAAAAAGAAGGGTATGGTTCCTAGTTGCTATATGATCATTTTATTTATAAAAGCTAGGGTGAGAGTTTGTCCCAATTAAATCTTTAGAAGACATAGTTTGAGTATTCTGCAATTCAGTTTTTGTTTGGTTTTGGTCTGCTTTTCTACAGGAGGGGTGAACATTTCCAAGTGAAATGATTTTTTTTCATGTAGTTGTTATTGTCTGTTGTGCTGTGCAAGGGCCAGACTACATCTGGCAGTTCTCAGGGGACCTTTAGTGCTGGTAATCAAATCCAGGTCCTCATCTATGCAAGTCCATTCTCTTCTGTCACTTCTTCACCTCTAATATCTCCAAACCCAAGAAACTTTTACGATCAGTGTTTAGAATTTTTAATTCATTTGACAGATACTTATTTATTTATTCCCCCCAAATTTTTTGTTCCATGTACTAAAGTGTTTTTAGTATTTTAGATGCTATGTCAACTATAAAAACAAGTCAAAAATGGGTAGCACATTTGAAAGGCCTGTCAAACCTATTGAAACTCTTATACCTGGTGTCAGGGATCAAGCACTTAGCATGTATGAGTCTCTATGCTGATTCCTAGCAACTACACACACATACAATAAACCTATAGTCTCATCACTGCCAGTCCACAGCATACCTTATTAAATGATCTGAGTACAAATAAATACTTTATTAATGACTTTTAAAACAAGAGAATGAGATATTATTTTTATTTTAAAGAATCCAGGAAAAAAAATCTCAGCAATGAAATGAATTTGACTTGGGTTTTAAAGAGTAAATTGGAACTTTCTGGCAACTCTTACAGTAAGAGCTGTCATTTACTCCACTGTTAGCTACCATCTTGCTGTTTCTCCAAATCTTAGGAGGAAGACCAAACAGAAGTGAGTTTTGTAGTGGGAGTGAACGAAGTCAGAGATGCAATTCTCTCCCTCTCCCTCAGGGCCCATGGTATCTTTATTCTTCATTTCTGATTTTTCCACTTTCCCATTGCCTGAGACTTGTTTCTTGAAGCTAGACTTGTCTACATAGTTAGTTTACATCTAGACTTATATATGTACAATGGAAATCTTAGAATCTTAGGCAGAAAGGTGGATTGGTGGTTGAGTATAGTTAGAAGAGTAACTGATCTATTATCAGGGTTGTCAAGAACCAAACTTCAGTTGTGCCAGTAACAAGTTTTTACTCTAAGATATCCAGCAATTACTCTTTCCTTAATGCTCTTATCTATTAAATGGGCTAATAGAACATACTGTTCTTGAGCAGTAATAAATGGTTTCCCCTCACTCGGAGCTCTGCCTATAATGATACCACCACCTTTTCTCTACAGTTGATCCAAAAACACCTGCTGTCTCCCTTCAGGTCTCTGCTGAAATGTCACCTCATCATCTGATTGTTAGAGCATGCTTCCTCTTCATCTTTTAATTTCCCCCCTCTGGTTCTTATATTTATCTGAGAAAATATTACATATGTGTTTACCTTATATAACCTGATTTACTTGCTGGAACATCAGAGCTATGAGGAAAGAGTCTGTTTTTCATATACTTAGAACACATATATGATACTTAGTATGTATACAAGCCAGGTTACCCTAATGATTGTAGTGCAGAAAGATTCTTGCCTTTAATCAGTTTCCTCTTTCAGTCTTGGTTTTTGATTGTATCATTCATAACTACACACTTAGGTCTTTTTCTCTATAATTTTCTGATAACCCTAACCCTATCCTGATGGGTGAGTCTCTAGAATCCATGTGTTAACTCAATGGTCCAATGTGTCCAATGGCCCATTTCTGATGTCTTACCTCTTTTATCTTCACTTCTGCCCATCTGCCATCATTTCAATGTAGGGACATTTTTCTTCCAGATCCTTTTATTTTAGATTTTTATTGTGGTAAAAGTGAATTACAAATCTTTCACAGTAATATTTAAGGCACATAGTGACAATGAATGAGGGGCATTCCCACCATCAGTGTTGTCCTTCCTCCATCCCTGTTCCTAGCATACATCCCACATCTCTCGCCCTTACCCGCCCCCATAATGCTAGTGGAACTGTTTCCCACTTTTTCCTCTACTTCATCGAAAGCCCTCAGAACATTCTTTAACTTAAATCATTACATAACTTAACTTCCAAATCTTTAGACTTTTTGTTCACTGTTCCTGCCACCCTGGGTCATGCTCATACTATCTCTTGTTTGGATTGTTGCAGTAGTTTTGCTGGAAACTTTTTTATTAATATTTTTTATTTAAACACCTTGGTTACAAACATGATTGTGGTTGGGTTTCAGTCATATAAGATGACACCCCCCCCATTACCAGTGTAATATTCCCATCACCAATGACCCAAATATCCCTCCTCCCCTCTCCGGCCCTATCTGTAGTCTAGACAGGCTTTCTATTTCCCTCATATATTCTCATTTTTAGGATAGTTCGCAATGTAGTTATTTCTCTAACTAAACACATCACTCTTTGTGGTGAGGTCAGCTGTAACGTCCAACCCTCCTCTCTTTTGCCTCTGAAAATTGTTGAGAAATGTCTTTCATTTTTTTAAAACCCATAGATGAGTGCGACCATTATCTGTCTTTCTCTTTCTCTCTGACTTATTTCATTCAGCATAATAGATTTGGCTGGACTGTTTAATCTCTTCACTATGGCCCCTTCTCTCCAAAGTCCATTCTTCCCATAAAAATCAGTGTGATTATTTAAAATCATAAAATAGCACCTAATGTGATATGAAATCAGAAGACTTTCCATCGTAGAATCTGTGCAAATACAAAGATCACTAATTACCGAGGACTGACTACAACAACTGCCACTGGGCGAAAGTTTTCATAGCATTAGAGAGGAAGACCTTGGGGTTTGACAGTGAACATGTTCGGAGCCTGTAGTCAGTCTCATGACAGTATGCTTCAAGGAGAGAGAGACCCTGTATCTCTTAGAATTTTCTTTCTAATTTTCCCCAATACTTACTGGACCTATGTCCCCCCCAAAACATTTGTTACATCACCCCTCCACTTTTTTATTTTTCTTTCTTTTTTTCCTCTTATTTTAAATTTATATTTCTAGACAGGGGCTCCCACCCACTTTCCTTTTTTTTTTTTTAAATGCTAATAATATCTTTTATTCAAGATTCAGATAAACCTCCTGGTGAATCTTTGAGCAAATATTTGGACACTGACTCTGTCAATTTTTCCTTTTTTTTTAACAGAACCAAAAAACATGAATCATCTTGTTCTGTCTCATATTTTTTTTTGTTTTGGGTCACACCTGGCAGTGTTCAGGGGTTACTCCTGGCTCTACGCTCAGAAATAGCTCCTGGCAGGCTTGGGGGACCATATAGGATGAGGGGGTTTGAACCACCATCTTCTGCATGCAAGGCAAATGCCTTACCTCCACGCTATCTCTCCAGTCCCCTCTGTCTCATATTTCTATGGTTTCCTACAAATTGAGGGGAAAAAAGTGGGTAATACCAGGGCAAAGCAGTCTCATGAGCATTCTTTTTACCTGAGTTAAAAAAAAATACCCAAACCCAATGTCAACAATAGAATCAAGAGACCCAAACTACAACAAGCTATATATAAAAGAGACCTGTTACACTAGTAGTCCAGAAGGATAAGGGTTGAGGTATGGGGTGCATTCTAGGAATAGTGGCAGAGGGAGGTCAACACTGGTTGTGGGAATTGCCCTAATTCACTGTCACTATATATCTTTCTTTTCTCTTTATTGAAGACAAAGATGCAAAGAAAGGACAAGGTAAAGTTACAGTGGGAAGGCAATCACCCAAAAACAGAATTCTGACACCTTAATTTTGAATTTTCAGCCAAAAAAAATTAAGAAAAATAAAACAAAACATATGCACATTTACTTTGTCCCTCAAGTCCCCAGATTGTAGTACATTATAACATTTCTTAGCAGTACACAAAGCAATCCAAAGCCACAAAATGTATGCAACTCCTTTAACATTAAAGGCTATAGTATAGTTGACATAGTTGATCATAATACATTATTTCGTTAAGGATGAGTCAAAGGAGCATAGAAAAGATGGTGTTAGTGTGGCAATTGTTTGCATAGACCCAGCAAAATATAGGAGACATGGAAAGGAAAAGTCTTGGCCTAAATACAAGGAGACCTTACCCTTGAAGTTTTCTGGCATAAGACAAACTCTAGGTTCCAGGCATATTAGGTTGTCCAACCCAAGTCATTGTCTGTGGTGCCAATACACTTTTATTTTTCACATAGTCACTGTTGTTGGTGTCAGGTTTCTGTAGCTAAAGATCCTAAAATATGTCCATATCCTACATCAAAGTCAGGATGATGTGGAGCATCCTTTATTTTCACTCACAATTAGAGGATGATGCTGAGAGCTTGGTCCTGAAAGCAGGTCGTTGTTGTTGTTAAGTCCTCTGGGTGTTAAAGGGAAGTCTCTGTTGAACAGGTCTATTCCAGAGCAGTGGTAGGGTCTTCCCTTGTAGAGGATTGCTTTCAGGTGATGTAGTACACAACCGTGGTGTATCTTAAATATAGCTGTGAAAGACTTGTAATTTACATTGGTTTCAATAAAAATTATTAAAAAATAATAAAAAAAAGAAAAGGTGGCTTGCTATATTGATAATTGCTTTTGTGTAGTGGTATTTTGTTGTTTATCTTATTTGGTTGTAATAGTGTAATCATATGGTGAGGCATGAGAGTTCATTGCTTCTGTTGATTATTTCTAATGAATTTTTGCATCAGTTGTGGGAGTGAGTGTTGCTGTTTGCTAGTTGTTTGTTTTGTTGACTGGCTGGAAATGGTGTGAATGGGAGATTGAGGAGCAAATAGAACTCTAACTTAAGGTACTAATCCTTCTAAACACATCCATATCCATTTTGTTTCATGATTGAGAAATGGATAATTGGGGCTTATTTATTAGCCCTTGCATCTGAGCAGGTACAGTAATTTTTCACATACCGTATTTTCCAGCGTATAAGACTACTTTTGAAACAAAAAAAAAGTCAACCGAAAATCGTGGGTCATCTTATACACCAAGTATATCCTGAAAAATGTTTCAATATGCTGCTAAACGAAAATTGTCTGAATATTGCCACAAAACGAATTTTTCAACTCGATCCTGCACCAATCACTGTAAGACTGCTTGGACTGCCTCTCTCGGCCAATCCAAGCAGGCTTTTTATGCATGCAAATTAGACAATGTTCTGGACCCGAATCTACACTGTAAAAAGCCTGCTTAGATTTGCCACAGTCAGAGAGGAAGTCTATTAAGTATAACCTTTGAACCTTTGCTTGTTGCGATTGGCTTACTGTGGTACATACAGTTGCAGCACAGGAACTTTCTGTCTGATACAGCGAATATAGGCCTAAACCTATGTTTTAACTGCAAAATTAGGGGGTCGTCTAATATGCCCAGTCTTCTTATACGCCGAAAAATACGGTAATCTCATCAATGAGTTCTTTGAAATTGCAACTTTAAGTAAAATGGCACTCAATGAAAGCAGGTCTCAAATAATATCATCATGTTTAATGTATGCCTGGCTATTTATTTTTGCATCACTATTATCAAAAATTGTGTTGAGCTAATGGGTAATTAGTGATCATATTGGTTTTTTATTTCCTCTCAGTGCTAACCATTGTAGAGAAAGACTGCCTTTTGATTGGAATCTCCACAAAATTCCCATGTATTCGTTTTCCCTGGAGTCATATTTTAGGTCACACTATCTAAAACCTGGCTTGACAGTTTTGCAAGAGTTATTTTTTTTTACTTCAATACAAATAGACAAATTTCAATCTTTATTCCCGGAATAAAGGTTAACCCAGAGGACATGCCTTCAATTGTCTGTTGCTTGTATAGTTGCCCCATAGTTTCGGTAGGGGTATCTTGTGTGTGCCTGTGTCTCAACAATATGGCTGTGTATCAACCATGTAACACACACACACACACACACACACCACAGACATTCTAGCAGTATGAGTTTTCGGAGCAAGTGGGAGATGTGATCTGAACCCCTCTTGTTCTGGAACCCACACTCCACAGCCCTTCCCAGAGAAGGTGCATTTAAGAACTATTTTAAGAAGCCTTAGTCAAAACTATCTGCATTTTCAAATCGATACACTTTGCTTTCTTTTTATTTTGTTTGGATTTTATGCCACACTAGTCTGTGCTTGGGGCTTATTTCTGGCTATGAACTCAGGGATCACTCCTGTTGGTGCTCAGTGCTGGGATAAAAGCTAATATGGTCCTTGTTCTATCTCAGTGGCCTTGAAAGTTTACTATTTAAAGCTGAGAGGTATGAGAGAAAACCCCAGCCTCTGGCAGCAGAGTTCAAGTCCTGGCCAGACCATATCAGCTGATAGCAGAGATATTCAGCCTGACTTCTGCAAGCGCTGGCAACACTGAGAGAGGAGGAGAGTTGATATAGGGGTCAGAGAGGTGAGAACAGCTTTGTGAAAAGACACCTTGCAAAGTGTTCCTGCAGAGAGTCTGAAGAAGATAGAAAGATAAGGTCACTTTAAGGAAGAAAGAAAGGATTCTCATATTCTCAATGTACTCTACACTCCCTCAGTGGCAGGGGCTAGATGCTAGCACTGATACCATGTACTCTTACTTGGCCCAGAGACAAGGTGCTGCAAGAAGAGGAAGTTTTGTTTCACCTGACAGTTGCTGTTTAAAGTATGTCTGCCACTGATGCCAGTGTTTGTTGTTTTTTTTTTTAATTTTCACATTCACAGAATCTGAATTCTTAATAGACTGGACAGTACACAGGAAAGGGTACTGCCTACTTCAAAGGAGTCTGTGAACCATAGCAGCAAATGCATAAACATTTGTTGCCTTGGTTGTAGGCTCATAACCAACCACATACAGTCTGGATCCACTTTACTATTCTTACTACTACTGCACAGTTTTGTTAATAATCTTCACATAAAATTATATATAAAGTCTAAGGAGCATTGTGAGTGCTTACGGTTCAACCATGCCTCCTTCATTCCTTTCACCTGATTTTCATAACACTCCTGCATGCAGATCATTTTATAGAAATGAGCTAAGACTTAGATGCATTCAGAACTTTCCCAAGAATGCACAGTCAGACCAAGCAAGATCGGATATAAAGCTGCTTGCAATGTCAGTGTGATCTGTGCAAGGGATAGTTGAGTAGCACATTTTGAATGTTTATGATCTTCTTGTCCAACCTCAAAAAGCTGTTAAGCATTGGTGTGTGTCCATGTGGATCTGGATTCTCCCAAGTTACATGACCTGACTAATGGGGAGCAAGGGTGATAGAATGTAAAACACTTAGATCTTTTTCTAGAGAATTTTCATTCTCTTTATTCAAAGAACATGAGGAATGTATTTATCCCTTCCCCCACAGAAACAGGACCATCCTTAAGAACTTAGGAGACCAAAAAAGCAAATCCCATAAAAACAAGTAGATTCACAAAGGTGACTGGAGAATCCTTCACTGCTGAATGGCAGCCTTCCACAATGGCAGCCTCCAGGGGGCTGTGTAGAATATTTGTACCACCATCCAAAGGCATAAAAGCATAAATAGTCATAGAGATTTTAATTTGGAGGTGCTGAGCCTCTAAGCAAAAAGCCAAAAAAAAATCAGTTACACTGAGAAATCAGAAGGAGTGGCATGATGCAAAAGAGAGCTAGAAAACTATATTTCTGGTCCCTCTTACTCTGGATCTGAGGAGTCCACAGTAAAAAAAAAAAAAATAGGCCCTGGAGGGGCCGAAGCGGTGGCACAAGCAGTAGGGCACTTGCTTTGCACAAACTAACCTTGGATGGACCAAGGTTCAATCTCCCAGCATCCCATATGGTCCCCCAAGCCAGGAGTGATTTCTGAGAGCATAGCCAGGGGTAGCCTCTGAGCATCACTGGGTGTAGCTCAAAAAGAAAAAAATATTAGGCCCTGGAATAGAACCACTGGGTTTAATAATCAGCACAAGAAAGGAATCTAAGCCAGCATAGACAAGACTTATTAAGCACAAAGAGTCAATATTGCCCCCTGAGAATTCCTTAAATAACACTTCAATTACAGAACCTGAGGTTTTACATAGATAGGCCTCTAATTTAGTTTCATGTACTAAAATTTGAGAATCATTTATCTGAACTGAAAAAGAAGGGAAAACGATTCCTATATGCAACTATCTCAACACTTAAATCACTCTTTCTTCTAGATAATTAACCAATGTCTGATAATGAAGATAGAAAATTGTGAGACTTTTTTTCTTACTTGTAATGTTTACCTTGATATATAGTGATATTAAGCCTGTATAACTTTAATGCATGTTATCAGGTGTGTTGTTGATTAGAATAGTCAGCAGATATATTGCAAACATCTAGCATAGAATCTGGCACATAATAGATATTCGGTGAACGTTTCTTGGATATAATTCTTGTCTGATCTCTCTCTCTCTCTCTCTCTCTCTCTCTCTCTCTCTCACACACACACACACACACACACACACACAGGTGTTTGCAAGTTTCAGAGAAGAACTGAGTCATCCTTTAAATTCCTTTCCAAGGTGGCATTTGTTATTTTGGCCTAGCATTAATGCCTCTGTGTGATAGTCTCTTGACATTGCAAGACTCATCCCTCATCCACCTGTTTTTGGAGATGCCTGTGTAAAGAGAAAAGTGAACCAGAATGTTGCTGAGCAAACTCTGATGCAAACACAGAGGGAAGATGCCATGTCCTGAAGAGAAGACTTACTATTTCAAAAGATGATGAAGGACGGGGGAATGGCTACCCCAGCAGTATCCAGAGCTTATTGCTTAGCTCTGTGCTTAGGCATCACTCCTGAAGTGCTCAAGGGATCAGTGTTAGTGTCAGAGACAGCCATATACAAAGTTTTTTTTTTTTTTTTTAAATATGGAACGCTTCACGAATTTGCGTGTCATCCTTGCGCAGGGGCCATGCTAATCTTCTCTGTATCGTTCCAATTTTAGTATATGTGCTGCCGAAGCGAGCACATATACAAAGTTTTAACCCCTACCTCTCTAGCACAATAATTTTTGTGGGGGGCACACCCAGCAGCACTACGGGGGTTATTCCTGGCTCTGCATTTAGAAATCGCCCCTGGCAGGCTCGAGGGACCATATGGGATGCAATCAAACCTGGGTCCACCCCAGGTCGGCTGTGTGCAAGGCAAACGCCCTACTGCTGTGCTATCTCTCTACCCCCCCCCAATAATTCATTTTTAAAAGAAAATATATATTGAGCTCTCAACCTGTTCTAGTTGTGTAGTCACAGCCTTGAAGAAAGAGATAAAAAAAATAAACCCATGATCTCTCTAGGCTTAAATTCTACTGGAGAGTGATATATATATAGAATTAGAAGGAATGGAGCAACATGAGATGGGGAGTATGAGATGAAGACTGGAAATGTTGAGGAGAAATCCTTGGCAGTTACATACTCAAAGAGATTCTATCTGAAAGCAAACTGGAACTCCACAGAGCAACCAGAGGAGGAGAGTACAGAAAATATACTCTTGAGACCTCTAGACCCTCCCTGGGAACTGATGTTCAGGATACTGTGCCGCTGGCCTGTCACTGATTTCATTGATAGCTGTACTTTTTTCAGCAGAAAATACATGGCAGAGAATTAGCACACATTCCTCACAAGACAGTTATCTGCTTCTTGGGCACCAGAGTAAGGCCAAGTGAATTTTGTCAGTAGGCAAACTGCAACAGCTAAGCAATGCTGTTTGCGCTGCAGAGTCCATTAGCTACTGCCCCAAGGCACTGTGATTCATCACACCAGGTAGAGGCTCCAGGCCATGATTCCAGATCCTGTGGATGGGAACTTTGTCTCATTTTATTAATCTTCTTTCTCTTGAGAAATACATAAGGGAGGGAGGGAGGGAGGGAGGGAGGGAGGAAGGAAGGAAGGAAGGAAGGGAGGGAGGGAGGGAGGGAGGGAGGGAGGGAGGGAGGGAGGGAGGGAGGGAGGGAAAAAGAAATTGGAGTAAGGGAGAGATTTAGATATTGAAAGCATTTTTGTGCCATATAGAGAAGATTGATAAGGCAAATCCCGAGAATATCAGTCAATGAATTTGCTACTCAAGAGAAAAAATAGTCTAAATTTGGGTTTGAATCCTGAGTTCTAAAAGGAGGAAAACCAATACTGTAACTTCTAGTCTGAGTTGAAGTCCAAATACAGGAAAGGTCCAATATCCTAGTCAAAAGAAAGCAATGTGAGAGAGTAAGTTTTTGATTTGTCCAGGCCTTCGATTAATTGGAGGCTTTCAATCACACTCTGTAAGGCAACCTGATTTACTCAGGCTACAAATTCAAATGTAAAGAATCTAGAACACACAGACACATCCAGAGATAATGTTTAACTACATATTGAAGGTTCACACGGACTTCTGGTTCAGTGAACCAGATAGCCAAACATCTTTGTTACAGCTTTTGCCAGAAGGAGGAGGCTTTATTGAAGTCTGTAATGTAAAGAAGGTGGTAGCAATGTTCAGATCTATCGATCCTTCTGTGGTTTATTTTTGGAGGATATTAATGTAGACAGAAGGAGCTTAAACTTCTATCTTGTCTATTTCTTGAAAACCAGAAGGTGAATTTTAGGATAACTTTGAGAAAGGAGAAAACTGGAAATATTTATTGGGATGAGCTAAATGAGAACTTAAAGTTATCTGGTTACCTGGCTTCTCAGATATTGTGGTTTCTGTGACGTTAGCCCTAAAGCACAAAAAGTAATAGAATTCAGGCTATTATGGCTATTTTGAAACAGGAACAGAGGGGGTTGGTTGAGTAAATTTTTGCTTTTTCCTGAAAAACACTTGCAATAGATGTATATCTTCTGCAGCTCAGTTTTTGCAAGAGTGTGAGAGATGATCTTTTATTCCAGCTAATCCATTGGTGACAGGTAACCCTATCCATTTTAGAATATCCTTTCAATATCTTTGTACATTATGACACAGTCAAATTTACATGTTAAATGAAGCATCGCACATAGCTATCCTCGGATATCTAGGATATAATAAGGGTATTAAGCATAGTAGGTGCTCAATAAATGTTTACTGAATAAATAAATTTGTGAATGGCTGAGTGATCAGGGTAGATACTCAGAAGTTTGAAGAAGTAGGGAGTGATGAATGGATATAGAGATATAATTATTGATGGTGGTGGGAAAAATATGGCAGAGTATTGATATATCAAACTGTTCAGATGTATTAACTGACTAGTGAGTCAGTCCTGTCCATGGCAACATGAAGATTTGGTTTAGGCAAATGAGTGATATAGGAGTCAAAAACAAAGCACTAGGACATAACATTAGAGAGATGATGGGAGAAACACACCATGGTTACCAGCTGGAAAGTCCTGTGTGCTGACAGGGATTTGTCCTAAATCAAACACTTGGAATGGTGCAGAGCTAAGATTTGAATCAACAATCACATACCAGTTGTACTGGAGGAAACATCTCCCAACATTGTGTGAGACAATAGCCAGAATGCCCTCAACATCATTTATTCATCAGCAAGCTTACTGCTACTAACTTTGAGCAGACAATCAGGAATAGAATTGTGAGAAAGAAATAAGAAAATTCTGCCCTCAGAGGGACATACGTTTTCCTGGTGGAAAAATACTGTCATAAATAGAAATATTTATATACTTGAGAAGATTTGGGGGATATGGTAGGAAGAGACTTCCTAAGGAGAAAATGCAGAAAGTTGGAACATCAGTGTTTCTATGACTTATATCATCTCATTCTCACAATAGTGGTGGCTAGAAGGCATTATTATCAGTGTTATGAAAGAAAAATGATGTGATTATTTCATGGTGGGTATTTGCTTCAACATCACAGAATGATGACATTCAGAACATGTCAGAACAAATGCTATAAGTGAGGAAGCTCATGAGATTCCCCATTCATGCTCTTGATCAAATATGTCTTTTTGTTTCCTAGTGCTTCTATAGGTGCCCTTAGTAATCCTAATTTTGTAGCAATCATAATATGTTTCACTGACTCATTTATACCCTTTACACCTGCTTCCACCCACAATACAGCTATACAATAATGGGAAAACTTTTTCACTCTGAGTCATGAAAATTAGTCCCATTGCATTATTTTTATACCTCGTAAATCTTCCCAACCAATTCAGAATCATTAGTACAGGTCTAAAAGGAGTTTACTTGAACTGCCACCTGGCATCATAAAGAGCCTTGCTCTTCTATAACTCCTTCATTAGTGTTTTCATTATTATCACATTATCTCTTGTGATCTTCTTAATAGTCTTACTAGTCTTATATAAAATGGTTAAAAAAGCTATTATTATCTCTATTTTGCATATGGAGCAATGGCATCTCCCTACTTCAGCCAGTGTAAACCAGGAGGTGAGAGTCTGGGACTAGAAATTCTGTAAATGTTCTCAACATCTGCCCAGTTACCAAAGCCCAGATCCTGGGAGTCATTCTTGCTATCACAATGTCCCTCAAAGCTCATATCCAACCTGTTAGCACATCTTATTTACGCTAATATGTGTCTCCAAGCTCCTTATCCTCACAATCTCTTCTGTTACCTCCTTGGTCAAGTTGCTATCTTTCTCTGTAAATAGTCTCCTTCCTTCTTTAATCACCCATTCCCTTTACGAGAGCTTAAGAGGATTCTTAATCTTTGGCCCACTTTAAATTATCTTTGAATTCAAAGAACATGTCCAATGAAATCCAAACTCCCAAGGCTCTATTGTCTCTCTCTTCTCATATCCTAAACTCTCTAGTTCCATTTCTGTGTCTAGTTGGCTACTTTTTTAAAATACTGTCCAAGATTCAAACATATTTTCTCCTTACATCTTGCCTGGGCTTCTCTTGGAGTTAGCATTCTTTTCTTTCATATATCATCCCAAATGTTTCTCACCCTATTATGAAAGTTTTCTTACCATCTTCCATACCAAAACTTGGAGCTGATCTGTCCTTTCTTTTTAAATACTTTTAAATATCCTGTTACCACTGACGTGTAGATCCTTTATGAGCAAAGAAATTTTCTCATTTCCATTACCAGGACTTGTGGAGTAAATAAATAAACTTGGACAAGTGGTTGAATTGAAACATGAAGTTGGCTTTATTATTAGTCACCAATATTTCTTGTTAGTCCTTTCTCAGTACCTCTGATTAATTTTTCCAGTGCATTTTTTACTTATAGGCCAACTAAGTATTAATAAATACATAATTGTACTAGAGTGATAGTGCCCAAGTAGGACACTTGCCTTGTATGCAATCTGTCAAGGTTCAACAGCTGGTACCCACCAAGAGTGTTTCCTGAGTGCAAATATGAATATGCCCTGAAAATTGCTAAATGTGGCCCCAAAGTTGAAAGGTCCTCAATCAGTGACTACTGGATAGATAGAAATATGAGTGGATAAATGCTTTTTTATTTTTGATCTCTGACTTATTTTTTTATTTTTGTTTGTTTTTGGGTCACACCCAGCAGCGCTCAAGGGTTACTCCTGACTGTATGCTCAGAAATCGCTCCTGGCAGGCTTGGGGAACCATATGAGATGCCGGGATTTGAACCACCATCCTTCTGCATCTAAGGCAAATGCCCTACCACTGTGCTATTTCTCCAACCCCAATCTCTGACTTTTTGTTAATACAAAATAATGAAGATTATATTATTTGGGGATGGTGTTCTCTTCCCAGGTAAATGTCTAAGATTCTACAATAATAACGTAGGTTGTTTTCACAATGTATTTTGCTTCTTCTGATATTATTTCCCTTTTTCCAAGGCTATAAGGGGAAAAAAAAGTTGTGTGATACAAAAGTACATCTACCTGCTGGCTTTCTTGATTTACAGATACTGAAAGTGATTCAGGTGATGGTGTGTGGGGCAGTGTAACAATTCTACAACTTCCATATGTCATAAAAGCATGCAAAAACCTGTCTTTGCAAGGTACTGTGGTTCTGAAACAGCAGGACTTGTGTTTTTTTTTTTTAAATCAAGAAGACTTTTCAGGAATTTGCATCATCTACACCTCTAAATCCTTAGTTCTAATATTTCTTTACTGCTGGGGCATTTGTCATTAATCCTCTAGGCTTTCAAAAGGTGATAACTGAATTTGCTGCAGGAAAAGTCTCTTGATTCCCTGCCAATATACCACCATTTCTCTTGCTTTCTTTCTCCCCTGGTGTTGCCACTTTCTTTCTCTCCACTTTCTCACATGGTAACAAATCAAACAAAGTAAAATATCAGCCCTTGAAACAGCTGTCTCTTGGGCAGTATGAGGCTCATTATCCCATTCAAGGCTGGGTACATACAAAATAAATACATTCCACCTCCATCCAACAATCGTCATGCATTATACCTACCTGCCACCTCTCTGATACAGTGCTAGGCTATTTACTCTCTCTGGATTTTAGTTCAATGCTCATGTTGTTTCTTGAGGATATTGGGTGATATAAAATAAACATTTATTTAACACTTACTAGGTGTCAGTTTCCTTCGATATAGATTGTAGTAGGAAAACACTATAGTGTAGCTGTTATATTTTACTCATATAAATAGTCATGGGGTTTTCAAGTTGGGCAAAGGAGGTAAGTTTTGTGCTCCATACAATGATCCAAAAGCTAAGATTGATGGAAACTTTGACATTTAAAACCTCTAGCTTTTAAGACCAATCTGGGTATAACATCCAACCTGCAGACAAGGAAAGAACATGGGGGATCATGAGTGAGAATTTTTATGGGACATATATTTTTATGGGGAGTGAACACTTTGGCTCATATTCCCCTAGCAAGAATGCAGTCACATGACCGATTCCATTACAAGAGAGGCTCGGGAGTGTTTGCCCAGGAAAACAAGCAAATGGCTTTTACAAAATAGCTGGCCACCCAGAGTTGAGTGTGTAATATATTTGCTGTTGTTGATTTTTCCAACAGTAGGGTATAAAATTGCATTTCTTATTAGTGAGGAAACTGAAGTTCAAGACAAAAAGGAAAATATAAGAGAACATATTAGTGTTTTAGTTAATAAGCTCTGGGGTCTAAATTTGCACTTATACTTATATGAGAACAACTCTGTTTTCACCTCAGACAATCACAGTTCTTCTCTAAATGAAAATTCCTAACTATAGAGCCAACAGTATACAAGGAAGTGGTAATTAAGAATAAACCCCTGGGCTCCCTGTGTGTGACACCAGGCGGGGAAAATCCGCGAAAGTACACCGGCCCAGTGGGGCTCAGCTGTGAAAGACTGTGAGTGTGACCTGTCTATGTCTGTCTACTGTCCTCTTGCGTGAAACTCTTGCGAGTGGGGCAAAAAGAGCCTCCAGAAACCTCGCTCGCCCAGACGCCATTTTCAGGGAGGGACTTCAGAGCATAAAAACCGGCTATCCTTTGCAAAAGCTGGCTCCCTGTGTGTGACACCAGGCGGGGAAAATCCGCGAAAGTACACCGGCCCAGTGGGGCTCAGCTGTGAAAGACTGTGAGTGTGACCTGTCTATGTCTGTCTACTGTCCTCTTGCGTGAAACTCTTGCGAGTGGGGCAAAAAGAGGCTCAGAGGAGCACGGCCGCTCCGCTTCGCTACGCGGCCGTGCACTCTTTCTAAGGAAAGAACTCCATTGCAACAAGAAGGAAAAATCACACTAAGAACGGCGCTATATCACAGAAGCAAACATTTCTCTCTGGACTGTCTTCTCTGTTACATGCTCGGGCCTAAGATTTGACCCAGTGTGAGGCTTCATCCACGGAGGACTCCCCTCCCTTAGAGGCAAGTCAGCCCATCCAGAAAGGGAGGAGCCAGAGGAGTGTGCTGCCTACATCATATAGACAATGAATACCACTACAACACGTAGAAAAACCCACAATACAAATGTGACAATGGGGAAACAGCGCAGGCCAGCATCAGACATAGAGAATGAAGATGACAATTCTGAGGACCAGATAATGACTGAACAACTAATCAACCTCTCAGATAAGGACTTTAGACTAGCAATATGGAAGGTGCTCAACAGACTCCAAGAAACCATGGATCGAGTTGAACAGAACACTAATAAGAACCAAGAAAATATGAAGGCAGAAATGACAAAACTCCAAACTGAAATAACATGTCAACTAACAGGCCTGAAAAACTCAGTAAACGAAGTGAATGACAAAATGGATAAGCTCTGGGACAGGGTATCAGAAGCTGAGAATAGACTTGGTGCTGTGGAAGATGAGATACATAACAATTCCATACAGCAGGAGAGATTGGACAAAAAACTTAAAGCAAATGAGCAGACAATGGAAAAATTAGTCAAAGAATGGGAACAGACGAAAATAGAAGTCTATGATAAGATCAACAGAAACAACTTAAGAATCATTGGAGTCCCAGAGACCCAGGAAGAAAATTTCCAGGAAGAATCAATGGTCAAGAACATCATTAAAGAGAAACTCCCAGAGCTAAAGAATATATGTGATCAAATCCTGCATGCCCGAAGAGTACCAACCAAAAGAGACCCCAGAAAAACCACCCCAAGACACATCCTAGTCACAATGACAAATCCCACAGATAGAGACAGAATTCTGAAAACAGCAAGATCAAAAGGGGAAATCATGTTCAAGCAAGCTTCCCTGAGATTTACAGCAGACCTGTCACCAGAAACGCTCAATGCCAGAAAGCAGTGGTGGGATATTGTGACAAGACTGAATGAAATGAATGCTTCACCCAGAATACTATACCCAGCAAAACTCACTTTCCGGTTTGATGGAAGAATACATGGTTTCACAGACAAAAAACAGCTCAGAAACTTCACAGACACAAAACCAGTCTTAAGAGAAAAACTGAAAGACCTAATCTAAGACAAGACTACCCAAAAGACACACCAAATTTTGAAATAAAGATGGCGTTAAATCCCAGGACAATTCTTTCTCTCAACGTCAATGGACTAAATGCACCAGTTAAGAGACACAGAGTGGCTAAATGGATCAAAAAACTCAATCCAACCTTCTGCTGCCTACAAGAAACGCACCTGAATAGTCAGAACAAACATAGACTCAAAATAAAAGGCTGGAGAAAAGTTATCCAAGCAAACAACACCCATAAAAAAGCTGGAGTGGCCATACTAATATCAGATAATGCAAACTTTATACTCAGGAAGGTTGTAAGGGACAAAGACGGACATTTTATATTAATCAAGGGGTACGTAGAGCAGGAAGAATTCACTCTCCTAAACATATATGCACCGAATGAGGGGCCAGCAAAATATTTAATACAACTGCTGACAAATCTGAAAAATAATATCAACAACAACACAATAATTGTGGGGGACCTAAACACGGCTTTGTCAACACTGGACAGGTCAACCAGACTGAAACCCAACAAGAATATACTAGACCTGAGGAGAGAAATGGAAGAAAGAGGCCTAGTGGATATATATAGGACACTCCATCCCCAGAAACCTGGATACACATTCTTCTCCAATGTACATGGGACATTCTCCAGGATAGACTACATGCTGGCACATAAAACATACCTCCATAAGATCAAGAGGATAGAAATTTTGCAGACTACCTTCGCTGACCACAAGGCTCTGAAATTATTTGTGAACTCCAAAGGGACTCAGAAGAAACACTTTAACACCTGGAAGTTAAACAGCCTCATGCTCAATAACCAGTGGGTCCGAGATGAAATCAAGGAGGAAATAAAAAGGTTCCTGGAAACAAATGACAATAAAGACACAAACTCTCAGAACTTATGGGACACAGCAAAAGCAGTACTGAGAGGAAAATTTATAGCTTTGCAAGCACACATCAGGAAGGAAGAAGGAGCTTACCTGAGTAGCTTAATGACACAGCTAATAGAACTAGAAAATGCTCAACAAAAGGACCCAAGAACAGGAAGACAGAAGGAAATAACAAAGCTGAGAGCAGAAATCAACGAAGTGGAAACTCAAAAAACAATCCGAAAGATCAACGAAAGCAGAAGTTGGTTCTTTGAAAAAATAAACAAGATTGATAGACCACTGGCAAACCTAACAAAGAAAGAGAGAGAGAGAAACTTGATAACTCGTATCAGGAATGAAAAAGGAGAGATCACTACTGATATGACAGAGATTCAAAGGGTAATCAGAAACTACTTTGAAAAACTCTACGCCACTAAAAATGAGAACCTGGAAGAAATGGATAAATTCTTGGACTCTTATAATCTTCCACGGTTGAAGGAAGAGGATGTAGCATATCTAAACACCCCCATCACCATTGATGAAATTAAAACAGTAATCAAATGTCTGCCGAAAAACAAAAGCCCAGGTCCAGATGGATTCACTAATGAATTCTATCAAACTTTCCAAGAGGAACTACTGCCAATCTTGGCAAGACTCTTTCATGAAATTGAACAAACAGAAACACTTCCAAATAGCTTTTATGAAGCCAACATCACCTTGATACCTAAACCAGACAGAGACGCTACCAAAAAAGAAAATTACAGACCAATATCACTGATGAATGCAGATGCAAAGATCCTCAACAAAATCCTGGCAAATAGGATTCAATGCCTCATTAAGAAGATCATCCACTACGATCAAGTAGGTTTCATCCCAGGAATGCAAGGCTGGTTTAACATCCGTAAATCTATCAACATAATACACAACATCAATAACAAGAAAAATAAAAACCACATGATCATATCAATAGATGCAGAGAAAGCATTTGATAAGGTCCAACACCCATTCTTGATCAAAACTCTCAGCAAGATGGGAATGGAGGGAACCTTTCTCAATATAGTGAAGGCCATCTACCACAAGCCAGTGGCAAATATTATCCTCAATGGAGAAAAACTGAAAGCCTTCCCTCTAAATTCTGGCACAAGACAAGGCTGTCCTCTCTCACCACTCCTATTCAACATAGCACTGGAAGTACTTGCTATAGCGATTAGGCAAGAAAAGGATATCAAGGGAATCCAGATAGGAAAGGAAGAAGTCAAGCTCTCACTGTTTGCAGATGACATGATACTCTACTTAGAAAACCCTAAAGACTCTATCAAAAAGCTTCTAGAAACAATAGACTCATATAGCAAGGTGGCAGGCTACAAAATTAACACACAAAAATCAATGGCCTTTCTATACACCAACAGTAATAAAGAAGAAATGGACATTAAGAAAACAACCCCATTCACAATTGTACCACACAAACTCAAATATCTTGGAATCAACTTGACTAAATATGTGAAGGACCTATACAAAGAAAACTATAAAACTCTGCTCCAAGAAATAAGAGAGGACACACGGAAATGGAAACACATACCCTGCTCATGGATTGGCAGGATTAACATCATCAAAATGTCAATACTCCCCAAGGCATTATACAGATTTAATGCCATCCCTCTAAAGATACCCATGACATTCTTCAAAGAAGTGGATCAGACACTTTTGAAATTCATTTGGAACAATAAACACCCTCGAATAGCTAAAGCAATCATTGGGAAAAAGAATATGGGAGGAATTACTTTTCCCAACTTTAAACTGTACTACAAAGCAACAGTTATCAAAACAGCATGGTATTGGAATAAGGATAGGTCCTCAGATCAGTGGAATAGGCTTGAATACTCAGAAAATGTTCCCCAGAGATACAACCATCTAATTTTTGATAAAGGAGCAGGAAATCCTAAATGGAGCAGGGAAAGCCTCTTCAACAAGTGGTGTTGGCACAATTGGATAGCCACTTGCAAAAAATTAAACTTAGACCCCCAGCTAACATCATGTACAAAGGTAAAATCCAAATGGATTAAAGACCTCGATATCAGCCCCAAAACCATAAGATATATAGAACAGCACATAGGCAAAACACTACAGGACATTACAGGCATCTTCAAGGAGGAAACTGCACTCTCCAAGCAAGTGAAAGCAGAGATTAACAGATGGGAATATATTAAGCTGAGAAGCTTCTGCACCTCAAAGGAAATAGTGCCCAGGATACAAGAGCCACCCACTGAGTGGGAGAAACTATTCACCCAATACCCATCAGATAAGGGGCTAATCTCCAAAATATACAAGGCACTGACAGAACTTTACAAGAAAAAAACATCTAACCCCATCAAAAAATGGGGAGAAGAAATGAACAGACACTTTGACAAAGAAGAAATACGCATGGCCAAAAGACACATGAAAAAATGTTCCACATCACTAATCATCAGGGAGATGCAAATCAAAACAACGATGAGATACCACCTCACACCCCAGAGAATGGCACACATCACAAAGAATGAGAATAAACAGTGTTGGCGGGGATGTGGAGAGAAAGGAACTCTTATCCACTGCTGGTGGGAATGCTGTCTAGTTCAACCTTTATGGAAAGCGATATGGAGATTCCTCCAAAAACTGGAAATCGAGCTCCCATACGATCCAGCTATACCACTCCTAGGAATATACCCTAGGAACACAAAAATACAATACAAAAACCCCTTCCTTACACCTATATTCATTGCAGCTCTATTTACCATAGCAAGACTCTGGAAACAACCAAGATGCCCTTCAACAGATGAATGGCTAAAGAAACTGTGGTACATATACACAATGGAATATTATGCAGCTGTCAGGAGAGATGAAGTCATGAAATTTTCCTATACATGGATGTACATGGAATCTATTATGCTGAGTGAAATAAGTCAGAGAGAGAGAGAAAAACGCAGAATGGTCTCACTCATCTATGGGTTTTAAGAAAAATGAAAGACACCCTTGTAATAATAATTTTCAGACACAAAAGAGAAAAGAGCTGGAAGTTCTAGCTCACCTCAGGAAGCTCACCACAAAGAGTGATGAGTTTAGTTAGAGAAATAACTACATTTTGAACTGTCCTAATATTGAGAATGTATGAGGGAAATGTAGAGCCTGTTTAGGGTACAGGCGGGGGTTGGGTGGGGAGGAGGGTGATTTGGGACTTGGGTGATGGGAATGTTGCACTGGTGATGGGTGGTGTTCCTTTTATGACTGAAACCCAAACACAATCATGTATGTAATCATGGTTTTTAAATAAAAAAAAAATTAAATAAAAAAAAAAAAAAAAAAAAAAAAAGGAAAAAGTGAATTTATTATAAAAAGTAAAAAAAAAAAAAAAAAAAAGAATAAACTCCTGTCAGGACAGATGAAATCATGAAATTTTCCTATACATATATGTACATGGAATCTATTATGCTGAGTGAAATAAGTCAGAGGGAGAGAGATAGACACAGAATAGTTTCACTCATCTATGAAAAATAAAAGACATTTTTGCAATAATCCTTAGAGACAAAGAGAGGAGGGCTGGAAGGTCCAGCTCACGACATGAAGCTCATCACAAAGAGTGGTGAGTGCAGTTAGCGAAATAACTACACTGAGAACTATCATAACAATGTGAAGGAATGAGGGAAGTGGAAAGCCTGTCTAGAGTACAAGTGGGGTGGGGTGGGGCGGAGGGAGATTTGGGACATTGGTAGTGGGAATGTTGCAAGGTAAAGGGGGTGTTCTTTACATGACTGAAACCCAACTACAATCATATTTGTGATCAAGGTGTTTAAGTAATTAATATAAAATAATAAAAATAGAATAAATTCCCCCTTGACCTCACAGAATGAACAAGAATTACCTGGAGTTTCTTGGCTAGGATGTATATATACACCTGGTTTACACTGCCCCTTGTAGCCTCTTGATAAGTACCTTAGCTTAATTACATCAGATGAATCTATCTGGCCATTTTATTTGATCCCCATGATGAGACTTTTGGTATGTAGTTAAGCAGAACCTCCCTAGCTTAATTAATCTAACGCTGTTTTGACCAACGATAAATTCCCTTAATAACCCCATCATTAAAATTCAATACCCTAGAGTGTCTCACATCCATTTGTGTATGCTATTCTTTTAATCCCTGGAAACCAAATTTTAAAGACAAGGTTTTTATCAGTGTCACTAAAAACTACTTAAAGTGTTTGAAAGTAGATAATATATAAGATAACACCCACGCCAATACAGAAAAAGCCCATCTTTCATAAAATGTGCAAATTTAATAAATATACACACAATGAAAATGAAAAGTTAAATTGGAAAGTTTTAAAACATATTGTTCGTAGTTTTTAAATGCCATAAAGTGGCTAAGAAAAAGGTGGTTAAATTTGAGTTAGATTTAGAACTCCTCAAAGGAGTGTGAGCTTCCTGACCTGCTTTGAAGGTTGTTTATTAAGAGAGAATAGACTAGAAAAATTGACTGCATTTAATTCATTTATAGACCTCAGCTTTCTCTTGCTGAAGATGCCTGTTTCCCAAGTTTTACTCCTCAGTCTTTTGGAAACCAGGAACCTCTAAGAGAAGGTTGGGGATTCACCTCCTCTTCCACCAACTTTTCTGGATCTTCATAGTGCCAATAGCCTGCCAACAGTCTGTCACTGATGATTGACAGACATATTTGACAATGGTCTGTAGACCAGTGAGTTGAGTCATATTAGTCTTTTTCATCACAACTCACTTTTCCTCTTGTTACACACCCCTTTATTATGCCCTTTTATTTCATTCTTTTATTAATTAACTCTTGGCTTTGATACCTCTATATGCTGATTTCAAATACATAGATTGCAGTCCAAAGCTATGACCTCTTATTAACACTAGCATTGTAAAGCCAACTGCTCAACATTCTGTCCGTATTTCTAAGAAGTGTTCCAAAACAAGCATGTCCAAAAGCAAATTCTTCATTTCTTAAGTCCTCACACTCAATCCCGTTGTGGAGCTTCCCCGTATCAGAGACCATTGACTCTATTCACTCACATATTTGGGGAAATAAACAGGAGTCCACTTTGGTTATATTTTTTTCACGCCTCTTGAATCAAATCTATATGCAGATTCAATTGTGGCCAACAATTGATCCCATTTCCTTTGGTCCCAGTAACCATGGACTCATTTTATTTTAGTAACCACTCTTCCTATATGGTCTTTAATCTGAAATACCCTCTAAAGGACCTCCTCCACACAGTAATCAAAATGACCAGTCCTATTAGGAATGAGAGGAAAGGCTCAATATTAGGAAAGGCTCATGCCTTTCCCATCTCACTCAAGATACAATTCAAAGTTCTTACCATTGTCTGCAAGGCTCTTCATTGCCTGACTCCACAATACTTATTTTCTCATCCCTTTGACTACAAATCCACCATCCTTTCCAATCATGTTCTCCTTCATCCCAGATACTTTAAACATGCTGGATACACTTCCATCCTGGAATCTGGCATGTAATGTTTCCTCCAGGGGACTTACTTAAACTATTCTGAATCCACCTCTGATCTGCCCAATTTACCTGTATTGTTTTTTACTGTAAGTGGTTAAGAACTCTCACTTGGATAATACATTAGAATGATCAAATGGCTTCTCTCAGGATTTTAGCTTTTTCAGGGGTAAGTGAAGTGGTTTTATCTATCTCTTTTTTATAACAGTGAAAAAAATTAATGAGAACGAATAAGGAAATAAAGAAGCAAGAAAACAGTTTAATCTGTGGCAGACTATATTACTAATGTTCTTATATACCCTTCATTTCTGACCTCTTCCAAACTTAATTAAAAGCCTTTTTTACAAATCACCTTATATATCTTTTCAGCAAATTTATTTTACTATTATTAGCTAGAAATATTTTTGTTAAACATTGAAAACCATTTTTAAAAATGATGTATCCAAAAGTATATATGTAAATTGAAGCAAAAGCTCATAATGGAAGGACACAGTGGAGTGTGCTGAGTTTTAAAAAGTCAGAGGGTTGTCATTCATGGTCAAGTCACTCAAGGCAACCTCTGAATAGAATAGGTACATAAGAGAACCTATTCAGCCCTCTGTCGTTAAATGCCTTTGAGCATATTTAACACAGGGAATAAATGAAGACTCAGACCAGTGATCTGCTCAGAAACTCACAACAGAATGTGAACATGAAGAAAGTGAAACTAGACATATTTCATCTCCCAAGGAAAGGAAGGTCTCTTGAGAACTATCTCTATCTACGCTCTTGCCTCATAGCTTAACCTTCACCACCCAGCATAGTATTTCTTCCTTTGTAAGATTGAGTCACTGTGTGGGTATGAACTAGGACAAACAGGATGGGACTGAGATCTCACATCTGTGTGGACTGAACTAGCAACCCCAGCTTGTTTAATAGGGTTAACAGCGATCAGACACTTTATTGCAGCATGATTTCACTGTTCCTTGCAGCTAAAGGGTATTCTATTGTGGATATGTAACACATCTTCATAATCTATTCATTTGTGGAGGGACACCCAGTGTTATTATGTATCTTAGTGATGTACTAAGTATAGCGATAAATAATGGTGTGCATATAACATTTTGAATGAATGTTTTTAAGTCCTGGAGGTAGATCCCAAATGTGAATTTGCTGGATCAAAAGTGAAATACAGCAGTTCAATTCTGAGTTTACTGAAAAGCTCCATACTATTTGAACCAGACATTTCCACCAGCAGTGGATGACAATTCCCTTTTTCCCACATCCCTGCCAGCACTGAATGTTTTTATTTTTTGGTTTTGGGGCCACACCCGATGATGCTCAGGGGTTATTTCTGGCTATGCACTCAGAAATCGCTTCTGGCTTGGGGGACCATATGAGATACCGGGGGATTGAACAGCAGTCTCTTCGAGGTTAGAGCGTGCAAGGCAAAAATACTACTGCCTGCACCACCACTCTGGCCCCAGGACTGAATATTTTTACTGCTTTTGATATATATTGCTGTAAGATGGTTTATATTTTCCTAGTGATAAATGATGTTGAGCATTTTTTTCATATACCTATTGGTAATCTATGTGTCTTCCTCCAAGAAGTTTCTAATTATTTTCTTTCTCCATTTTTGGTAGAGTTTTTGCAGTTGTTTCTGTTAATCTTTGAAATTTTTGTATCTTAAATTTCAAGCCTTTACTTGAAGTGTTGAAAACTAATGTTTTCCCATTTAGTTAGCTGTCTTTTAGCCCATGTTTCTTTTGCCATGCAAAAACTCTTTAATGTTATATAATTTCATTTGTTTCTTTTCTTACATCTTTGAGGTCTAAATCTTGAAATTTATTTCATAGTTTCTGATTAGATCCGCTTTGAATTGACTTTTGTGTAAGGTGTGATATATGAATAGAGCTTTTACTTCTTACTGGATAAATAATTATCCAATTTTTTCAGCATCATATTTTGAAAAGTTTAAAAACAGGAATGTATGTTGGATCTTGTCAAAATCCTGTCTGCATCAACTGATATGATCATATAGTTCTTATCTTTCCTTTTATTTTATTAATGCACTGTTAATTGATTTGAATATGTTGAACTGTACTGTATCCCTGAGATAAATCCCACTTGATCAGAGTGTATAATTTTTATGATATTGGATTGGTTTATTTAAGGAATTTGGTATTGATGTTCATCAAGGAGAATGGTCTGAAATTTTCTTTTCTGGAAATGTCTCTGTCAGCTTTGGCTAATGTTAGATTCATATAAGGTGTTAAAAAGGTTTCCTTGTCTTTGATGTGCTGAAAAAACTTAAAGGGTAAAAGCAGTAAATCTTCTCAGAAGGTTTAATAAAATTTACCCATGAACCTATTTGGAACTGGACTTTTTAGGGGGAGATTCTTAATTACCATTTTAATTTGCTCACTTGTGATTGACCAAGTTAGACTTTCTTTGCCATTACTATTTTTCCCCATCAAAAGAAGCTACTGCTCTTTAGCCACTTTCTTAATGCTGGCTGCTCTGTGGATCTTTCTGAGTTCTTTTTCTTGCAGGTGTAAGCTTTGTCTAGTGCTAGAGTCATCTGTTACCAATTAGAGAAGTTTGAACTCTAGAAGCCTAAGAACCTCTTCATCTGTCTGTAAACTTCAAAGACCCTGCCTTTCCCCTTGGGTTTTTTTTTTTGCAGCCTCCTGAACTCAAGGTTAATTTTAATAAATAAACCACACATGTCCCTCTCCTCCATCCAGTAATGAATTAGTTTTCCAAGCATCAGCCCAAAATAACTGTCACCAAAGAAGGTGGACAACCACCATTGGATGTGTACACCTAAGACTAAAGGACCCTACTCATGCACTGTGAGATCAAAGACCCAATGGTGGTTATAGAAGAGGAATCAGGGAGGCTTTAGGAAGGGGCTGCACTGGAATAGAGGGCTTCTTTGCTTTACTATTTTATAATTACTTTAAGCAATGTGGTTACAAAATTGTTCATAATTGAGTTCAGTCATACAATGTACATGACCCTTCACCAGTACATGTTTCCCACCACCAATGCCTCTAGTTTCCCTCCCACCCTCCCACCTGCCTGCCTCTTGGCAGACATTTTACTTCTCTCTTTCTATATATATATTTTTTCTTCCTTTTCATCCTTTTTGACAGTATGATTTGCTCTACTGTTAATGAAGGGATAGGTATAATGCATACCACTTTATACCCTTTTAGCACCCAGTTTTTGCCCGGAGTGATTATTTTCAACTATCATTGTCATAATGGTCTTTTCTCTACCCTAACTGCACTGCTCCATTATTTGTAGAAAGCTTCCTACTATGGACTAGTCCTCTTGGCCTTGATCTCTATTGTTTCTAGATTTGATTACCATACTATATTTTTTCTTATATCCCACAAATGAGTGATATTATTATGTCTACTCTCTTCCTCTGCCTCATTTTACTCAACATAATAATTTCCATATTCGTCCAAATTTTATGACTTGAAAAATAAATTTAAGATAAATTTATCTAAAAGAAGCTATCTGATTCATTGTAAATGTACATTTTAATAAATTTTAGTTAAATTAGAAGAACTTCTTGATCAACCCATTACCAAACCATGATAATAGGATGTTCAATGGATTAAACCTGTCTCCCAGACACAATGGAAAAACCTGGAATTAGTCAAAATGGGGGGGACACCATTCCATAAAATATATTCCAGCTTCCCAGAAACATCTGTGTCAGAATCTACCAAAAGTTTGAGAGGGACATTCAGGGCAAAACTCAAGTAAATCTACTTGGTTGATAAGATGGTTGGAGATGGCCTGGATATCCAAACACATGGAGCAACCCCTTCAAACTCTATACCTCCACTTGGGGATTAGATCAGCTCTACCAGTTTCTCTTTCCATGCTACTGTTGACTGGTATGTTCTCCATAATAAAATGTCTTGCTTCATTTGCCAGTACATCCCCTTAAAAGTTGTTTCTCAAAGCATTAGAAAAGAATCCTACCTTTGGGGCCACTGAGAGGGTTCCCCAGTTACATTATCCTATAGCAAGTCTAATAGAGGCTTAATCATGATTAATCCTATTCTAACTAATTCTCTTTTTATTTGTAAATCAAAAAGTAGCTTTGTGAAGCCAAAGAGAGAACACACTGGCTAAGGCACTTACCTTGCTTCTGACCTGAGTGTAATATCTTTATTCCACATGGTCCCTGTACTCACCCAGAATGATCCCTAAGTGCAGAATCTGGAGTAAGCCCTGAGCACCATGGGTTTAAGTAAAAAAAATATCTTTAGTGATTACAGGAAGAGTGGTTATTGACATTGTGCCAGCTCTGTGACTGCCAGCAAGTCATTGAACTACCCAGTTTTAGCTTCCTTATCCATAAAATTGGGGGAAAATCAATTTCCTACCTTCATAGAATTTTTGTAAAGGTTATCTGAGTTTAATATTGTAAAGCATATGAAACAGTGTTTGACACATAGTAAGATCTCAGTAAATATTAATATCAAATCTAGTTATATAAGTTTTAGGTTTTATCAGGGATTTTCCAAATAAGTTGTGAACTACATTTCGACAGAGACAAGTGTTTTACTGATCTTTAGCACTGACACTCAGCAGAGACTGATAGAGATCAACAGGAAATTGCTTAGTTAACAAGTGAATAATGTTCATATTGCTATTCAATAGGCCCTAGTATTGGAAAGCACAAAGGAATCCTCTTTCCCATTCCCACACCACTCAACAACTCCAGCCCATCTCCTGGAACTAGATTACAAGACTAAAATCTGAAGTTGAAGACTGCGCTAAATGTGGAGTGAAACCAGTAAGATGACATCACCAATAACCCCTCACAGAGAAACTCATGCCCGTTGAGTGCAGTCTCTGGCAAAACAAAATGTGATTTATTCCCACAAATTACCAGCTGTGAAATATTTACAGCTAATTCCCTCTACCTTGCAGGGTGGCAGTGGCCAGAAGAGGCAGGTTGTTTAGATAGTAAAAGCAGGCTGCAGTTTCCATTTCAGTGGCCCCATTTCCTGCAGTAACCTCAGGCAACAGCGTCATTTATGTCCTCCACAAACACAATCCTTTCTGCATGTCTGAGAGTCTCAATTACAGGCAGTTGAAGTTTGTGTGGTAGGCATTATGTATTTATGAGCCTGAGCAAACATTTATGGGTGCTAGTAATTCAGTCAGGGGTGAAAAAAGAGAAGGGTGGGGGTACACAGGATACCACTGAGTTCCCTGACATTGTCTTACAGCTCCAGGAATGAACCTTGGGAAGAAATGTCCTTCCCATCTGAGGGGACCTTCTGGCTCAACCTCATTTCCTGGAAAGTCCATATCCCTAAACTTCCAACCCATGAGATCAATATAGAGGTACTTCAGAACTCAGCTCTCAGAACTTTTCCCTTCTCTAGTTGTTTACCAGAGGTCTTTATTCAATTGAGATCTTTTTCAGGTTCATCTATTCATTTCTTACTACTGACCTACACTTTCATCTTTGTGTACTGGGGATATGAAACATAATATGTTTGAAACAGTGCTTCTCATTCATTATTCCAATTTTGTCAATGTCCTGTTACAATTCAGTCAACAGTGTCTTCCTTCCTCCAGTATTTTACCTCAAAGGTTTACTACCTTCAAGATTTATTTTCTTCACTTTGCCCCAATGTCTCTCATTCTTTTACTCTTCTTTTTACACTCTACTTATAATCAGTCAGCAGATTCTATTAATTCTTTCTTCCAAATCATCACAAACCTTCCCATTATAATACCCCATTGTTATCTCTGACCTGGACTGCTATAATCACTTCCTTAAACTTCCCTGATCTATGCCCTTTTGTAGTCAATTCCAATACAGCTATTGTAAGGAAATAGAGACTCTTCCAGGCCCTGGTCAGCTATAAATGGGCTACTTTTCCTTTAAGAGTGAAGACATCAATTACCAGAGCCCCAGCCCTTTGTAACTACCACTGGAGGGCAGTTGGCCCAGCGGTATATAAAGTGTGAGAGGAGGGTACAGATGGGTTGAAGTGCTAAGGTTGGATTGTTCCTGCTGGTTGGTCACTGAATTGGTGGAGAAGCTGTTTGTCAGGTTTCTTTGCTTCTGTTGCCTTTTGCTGCTTCAGCTACTGTTTCCCTTTGTCTAGTCCTTTCCACGGCTTTCTTTTGGCCCAGGTCCCAATCTTGGCCCTCTCTCTCCCTCTGTTGGCATAGGGTGCTGGCTTTAAGATCTCTGGCCTCCCTGCTTTGCATCTCCCTTACTTAAACCCTGTTTCTGTCTCTTGTGGGGGTTATGATTAGCCCTGACAGCTAGAAAAAAATTTCTGAGGATT
The DNA here is from genome assembly GCF_024139225.1 of Suncus etruscus. Taxonomy (NCBI): domain Eukaryota; kingdom Metazoa; phylum Chordata; class Mammalia; order Eulipotyphla; family Soricidae; genus Suncus; species Suncus etruscus. Next base: position 62,750,300 of record NC_064862.1, on the reverse strand, counting down.
GTAAGTCATAGTTCTCTGCCCAAATAAGTTCCCAGAGCTGTCCATTACACTCAGAAAAGATGTCAGTACCAGGCCTCCCACTACCACTTTGATTTCATCTACTGTTTGATAAATTCTAAACCTGAAAACCCCAATACCTATGCTCTGTTTCTTCTGCTAAGAATACGTTTCCCTCCAGTACACCCCATAAGTTGTTCTTTTACTTTATTTATGTTGATTTTTCATATAGAGAAGGATATTTTAAACATTGAACAGAAGTTTTAACCACAAAATACACCTGGTAAATTACACTACTTTGACATTAAAACTTCTGACACTCAAAAGTTTAGGGACTGGAAAGTTAGTACAAAAGTTAAGGTACTTGTATTGCCTACACACGACCCAGGTTTGAGTTCCTGTACCCCCATGTACTACAAGGAGTAATCCCAAAATACAAAACCTGGAGTAATTGCTAAGTATTTGCTCCCCCAAAATAGATATTAAGAAAGTGGTTTTAAGTCACAAATTGGAGAGAGATATTTTAATCTATATAAAAGGAAAAATAAGTCAGAATCTAAAGAACATCTACACATCCAGAATGAAGTTAGATAAGTAATGCCAGCAGGTAAATGTAATAATACATAAATAAAGCTGATACTTTATCCAAGAAGGACCCACAGATAGTCTAGCATTGTCATCTTGTAAGAGAAGAATCCCTGAACACAGACTCAACAACACAGTCCTAGAGAGACTCTTGATTATATCAGGGAACAAGAATAAGAACTCATATACAAGTATTACTTGTGTAGTAAAAATTTAGAAACAACTCAATGTCCACCATTATTAAAAATGGCTGAATGGGGCCAGAGCAATAGTACTGTGGGTAGAGTATTTGCCTTGCATGTGACTGACCTGGGTTCAATCAATTTGCTCCCCCAAAATAGATATTAAGAAAGTGGTGTTAAGTCACAAATTGAAGAGAGATACTTTAATCTCTATAAAAGGAAAAATAAGTCAGAATCTAAAGAATGGTACACCAAGTCCACTAGGAATTATTCCTGAGTGAAATGCCAGGATTAAATCCTGAGCCCCACTGGGTGTGGCTTCCCACCAAAATAAAGGCTGAATTATGATATAGTTGCACATGGAATGTTATATAGCAGTGAAAATGAATTCACTAATTCTTAATGCAATGTTACAGTTTTTACTAAACTAACAGAAGCCTAAGTGAGTATTATGTCATTTTTCAGAAATAGAATTAAACAATATATTGTTATAAATGTAATATACACACATAAGATTGATAAACACAAAAGTCAGAGTGGTATTTTGGTCGTTAGCAGATCACTGTCTCCTGCTTTCTCTCTCATCCATATCCCTCTGGCACCGTTAGAGATTTTGAAGAGGTTCACATAAATACTATGTGAATGATAATTTGTAACTTTTAGTTTGAGTAATTGGTTCATGTATACTTATTTATATATTCTAAATACATATTATTTTGTAAATAAATAGGCTTCTAAATATGTTCGTCTTTTAAACATATCAACCTATTTGTATAATTATACACCTATAATATATGGTGCAGATTTTACATCTAAAAGGAAATTGGGCAGAGAAGGAGACCTTTGGTATGATTAGACTAGGGTTGGGCCAGTCAATGAGAAAATAAAGAAGAAACTTAGCAAGTTGGAACAACTCATGCAAAATCCAATAAGCCATAAACCAGAAATAAGTTTAGAGAGGGAAGGCTAGGTATATGAGTAAAGAAAAAAGAGGGGGATATAGGATGTATGCTGGGAACAGGGGTGGAGGGAGGACAATATTGGTGGTGGGAACGCCCCTGATTCAAAATCACTATGTACATAAAATATTACTGTGAAAGATTTGTAATCCACTTTGATCAAAATAAAAATAAATAAATTAAAAAAAAAGTAGAGCTGATCCCTATCATACATTTTGATCTCCTGTGGTGCATGACCACCGAACATCTCTGGATTAGCTTTACCCTTTTCCAAAACACCACTAACTGTGACCCCTATTAAAATAAAAAATCAGAAAGGTTCAGAAGTTTGCGTGTATATTGAGGGTGTGCTGTCACATGACTATAACACTGGGCTCCTTACTGAGTAGCTGAATCTAGGGGTTAAATTGTTAATATTTAATCTATTTCTGTTTGTTTGAGAACTCTACAGCTCCCAATATTGGGCTGTAGAGTATGCTTAGTTGTTCTTTTCATATAAGATGATAATGCTAGATTATCTGTAGGTCCTTTATGGATTAAACTATTGAATTTATTTATATATTATAGCATTCACCTGTTGGATTATTTGTCTAACTGTCTTCTGCATGTGCAGATGTTCTTTATATATTCTGACTACTACTCTTTTACCTTTTATATAGATTAAAATATCTCTATCCAATATGTTATTTTTGTTTTGGTTTGGTTTGGTTTGGGGGCCACCCCCAGCAGTGCTAAAGGCTATTTTTGGCTCTGCACTCAGAAAGCACCCCTGGCAAACTCACTACCCATTTTGTGACTTAACATTACTTTCTTAATATCTATTTTGGGGAGTACACAATAGTTACAAACTGGTAGGGTTTAGGGGTGGCTCCATGCTCAGATTTTGGGACACTCCTGGTAGTGTTCTCCTGATTCTATGCTCAGGAATAACTCCTGGTCGTATTCAGTGAACCATATTTTGGTGCTGAGGATTTCACATGGATCAAATGTTTGCAAGGCAAACATCTTCCCTACTGTAGGATCTGTCTGGCCTCATATATTGAACATTGCCAATGAACAGGGAATATCCACTCTTACTCCTTCACAGTCACTCCCAATCACTTTCATTTCCATATAAAATTTGTTTCACATTAGTTTTTTGTTTTTTGGTTTTTGGGTTTTTGGGCCACATCTGTTGATGCTCAGGGGTTACTCATGGCTATTCGCTCAGAAATCACTCCTGGCTTGGGGGACCATATGGGACGATGGGTATCAAGCCACAATCTGTCCTAGGCTAGCATGCGCAAGGCAGACGCCTTACCACTTGCACCACCACTCCAGCCCCACATCAGTATTTTTTAATGTTAAATGTTGACAAGACTTAACTCCTTCAGGAGCTCTAGAATTCCTGACAAAGAGACATGTGGCATCTGGAAGAAGCAGAAGGTTAATCTGGTCCAATTGGGCATATTTTCCCTGGGGGGCTATTTTGTTTTTGTTTTTTTTTCCTCTTTCTCACTGTCGAGCAGAGAAGTCAGTCACACAGGTCATAGGTGCGATTGGTCAATAATGGAAATCAGGATCTAGCCAAAGGAGGTAAAAAACAGGAGCATGGAAGTGTCTTGACAACCAGGGAAATAGTACAGCTGAGCTGAGTTTTGAGGGGGTGATTATGGGTTACTAGGTTGATGGAAATAAATAGTTCCATGTTGCACTTAGAGCTGGTAAGGAGACAAAGGCACTCTTTTTCACTCTGAAGGGGAGCAAAATGCTAGCATACCCCCATCAAGGGTGAGCTGCCAGACACTAATTTTCATGACCCACCAATTCCACTGCTTTACCCAAGAATTACCCAAATGCATTTAGATGAGGCATGTGCAAGAATGTTCACTTCAGCCTAATTTGTCACAATGGGGAATGAGTTTAAACTAAAGGATCCTTTACAGGAGACTGACTAAATAAATGATGATTTGCACATACTGTAGAAATCAACATTTATTTTAAAATAAGATATGCATTGATTAGGTAAAATAAGCCTGTAAGCAACATTATCGTGTTGAAACACCCAATTGTGGATGCTCCATAGGGTCTGATACTATTTGTGTCAACACTCTCCCACACAGGATAGACACCTCTCCAAAGAAGACTAGCTTTTGTGCAGGGCTCTGTGTGGGAAGGGTGAGTTCTGAGACTAATGACAAGGGCGGGTAATGACTGAAGTCAGATGGGAAGCCTACCTTACAGAGAAGGAGCCTTTCTGCAGACAGCCACCAATGGAATTAACTTTTTTCTGCAGTAAGCCAGACATTAGTATCTGGAAAGGCAAATGTTTCTGTTGATTCAGAATAAGAGCCAACCAACTTAACGTGCACTGCTTTGAAACATATTAAGAACATATACCGAGGCTGGGAAAATCTACGAAACAACACCTGCCCAGTGGGGCCCGACTGTGAAAAATTGTGAGTGCTTGCCTGTGTGTGTCTGTATACTGTCCTGGCGCGTGAACCTCTTGGGAGTGGGCCGAAAAGAGGCTCCAGAAAACTCGCTCTCCCAGAGGCCCATTCTAGGGCAGAACGCCAAGGAACTACTCCATAACTTGAAAACCCGCTATAAGCAGTACTTTGCAGAAGCTAGGTCCACTGTTGGTGACGTCAGGCTGGGAAAATCTTCGAAACTACGCCTGCCCAGTGGGGCCCGACTGTGAAAAATTGTGAGTGCTGCCTGTGTGTGTCTGTCTACTGCCCTGCCGCGTGAAACTCTTGGGAGTGGGCCGAAAAGAGGCGCCAGCAGAGCACAGCCACATAGTGAAGCGGAGCAAGGAAAGAACACCATCGTAACAAGAAGAAAAAAAAATCACACTAAGAATTGTGCTGGATAACTGAAGCCCAGCATTTCTCTCCGGACTGTCTTCTCTGCTGCGTGCTCGTGCCTAAGATTTGATCCTGTGTGAGGCTTCATCCACAGAGGACTCCCCTCCCTTGCAGGCAAGTCGACCCATCCAGAAAAGGCGGAGCCAGAGGAGTGTGACTGCCTATATCATTTAGCCAATGAATACCACCACAACATGTAGAAAAACCCACAATACAAGTGTAACAATGGGGAAACAACGCAGGCCAGCATCAGACACGGAGAATGAAGATGACAATTCTGATGACCAGATAATGACCAACCAACTAATCAACCTCTCAGATAAGGACTTTAGACAAGCAATATGGAAGATGTTCAAAGAACTCAAAGAAACGATGGATCGAGTTGAACAGAACACTAATAAGAACCAAGAAAATATGAAGACAGAAATCACAAAACTCCAAACTGAAATAACATTTCAACTAACAGGCCTGAAAAATTCAGTAAATGAAGTGAATGACAAAATGGATAAGCTCTGGGACAGGGTATCAGAAGCTGAGAATAGACTTGGTCCTGTGGAAGATGAGATAAATAACAATTCCATACAGCGGGAGAGATTGAAAAAAAAAACTTAAAACAAATGAACAGACAGTGGAAAAATTAGTTAAAGGATGGGAACAGATGAAAATAGAACATATACCCATGGGGATAGAGAGATAGTACAGTAAATAGGGAACTCGCCTTGCATGAGTTTGATTCAGGTTCGATTCCCTGATACCACGTGTAATCCTCCAAGCCTGCAGAGTGCTCTGTGAGTACAGTCATATAAGCCCTGAACACTGCCACATGTGGCCTCAGAATAAACAAAACATAGAAACAAACATACATATTCCCAAAGGTTAATAGGAAAAGAGTAAGCCTTTTCCCCCAAGGAAAGAGGATATCAATGATATAAAATGTGTGTTTAGCTCTTCAATTAAAAAAAAAAAAGGCTGTAGGTTGGGTCGAGTGAGTCCAGGCAGGAGATGAGATCCTATTTCAGTGTGGGTCAGTATCCTGCTTCTAAAACCAGGGTCTTCCCGGGGCTTCTCCTATTGAAGCCAGGAAAATTCTGGCCAAATACAAAGAACCTTGTAGAAAAATGGACCAGGAAATACCAGTCTTATAGGTATAAACTAAAGAGAGGAAATCAAAGGAAAAAGGGATTTCCCAGGTGTGGTAATTTTAAGTTGATATGAGAGGTCCTAAGATTTGGCTGTCTCAATCTCTAGATTGATTATCAAAAGATCCTGAGAGTAGTCTCAGCTTGAATGAAATGTAGCTCTTAAGTAGTGACCAAAGGCAATAAAGAGGTAAATTTGGCCTTAAAATTAGAACAATGCAATTATGGAATTAAGACTAGAATAATGCCATTAGATAGAGGAGAGAAAAATAATTCTCTATTTTAATATTTAAAATTTTTTTAAGTCAAAAGAGAAGGAAAACTCATTTTGGAGCTGGTGGGCCTTTCTTCATGTTGTTTTTAGAGCCATGCTAGCTGTGTTCAAATGCTATTCCCATTCTTTGCTCAGGGGACCATGTTGTGCCAGGAATCAAACCCAGGCCCCTTGCACACAGCACAGGCATTCAGCCTATTGGACCATCTCTCTATTCCACTAGTTGACTTTTAATAGCTAACATGCCATGTTCCCATCTAAAGAAGAAGATTCCAGACACAGAAAATAGAGCAAAGTGAATTAAGGCTGGATGTCAGCTGAAGTTCAGTTGGGAAGAATCAGCTCAAGAGTTTTGACTTTGTGGTCACATTTCATTTCTTTGTGGATTATATTAGCTGGGGGCTTCAGTTTCTTGCTGGCTACTGACTGGAGCATGTCCATTATTCTTTAACAAATAGACCTTCCTCTCTGGGGACTTGTTCATTAAAGCCACTAAGAGAAATAACCATAGAGAGAGCATGACATAGTTACAATCTCATGTTACAATCATGGAAGTAATATTGAATTCTCAATGTCATATCGTATTGATTAGAAGCAACCCGAGGTCCACACTGAAGAGATGGAGACAACATAAAGGCATACATACCAGGAAATGGGGAAAGCTGAGAACAAACTTTGGATTCTGACACCCTTTTATTTTCAAGTATTTTTATACAATTTCTACTTCAAATAGATTCATTTAATAAATAAGGACAAAAATTGACTTAAAAGAAAATACTAAATGAACAATTGCACAACAGTAATTGTATATCTAGGATAGATACCTGTATAGCTGTTGGACTTGGGCACACCCCTTGGGTATTCCCAATCGTTAGTTGGACTTGGACACATCCCTTGAATATTCCCACTGTAATGATTATTGAACTTGGTCATTCCCCCTTGGACACCCCTGACCCATCATGCCAGGGATAAAAAGAAAAACTTGCCCTTTGGATAGTAACCATAGGAGGCCTGCTGTTCCATAGGGGGGCAGAGATAAAGAATCAGAGAGATGCTGCCTGCTTTGTATCTGTACCCTTTTCTTTCTTCTTTGAACCCAGACCTCCCCAGTCCACCCCTGGACGATGAATTTCCATCTCCCTTTCTCTTCGAAATCCCCAGACAGTGGCATTAGGCCTCAGACACCAGGAGGAATAAAAAGTATACAAAATTCTTTACTATTCCTCATACCTGTATTAGAGTTTACCAGAGAAATAATATTCTGGTTGCACAGATTAATATATGAAAATACTCTAAGAACTGGGAAGGCTTAAATCTCACCTGTCAACTTCAAGCTGAAGAAGCCCAACTTTAGAGGGAGCTGATGATCTATCTTCCAGATTAAGTTTAAAGGCTCAAGAACAATGAGCATTGATATCCAAATGTAGGATCAACTGCATGGCTCAGCCCACCCATAAAGAAATACACCTTTTATTTTTATTCAGATCTTCATGGTAGATTGGATGATCCCTACACTGCTTTAGTGAAGATGATCTTTTTCTTCCTTTAGCTAATTGAATACTAATTTTGTTTAAAAATAACCTCACATATCTGAATATAATGTTTCACAAGCTAGAGTTATCTTGGTATCCCTTAGCTTAGCCAAGTTGACTCACTGAATGATCAGACCTATTCCATTGCTCTTTGCCACTTACTTATTCATGAAAGCTTTAATTCTAGTCAAGGCCTGACCTCTGTAGTTTTAGAAATGGAAAAGGTGTCCACTTCTCTTTCAAGGAATTTGGCTTATTTATGTGTTTTTAAACCATAGCTACATATTAAAATCCTACAGAGAGCTTTGAGTGAATATCAGTGAGGAGGCACCATCACAGACAAATGGAATCAGGTCTCCAGTTACGAGTCTTAAGGAATTAGACTTTGCTCTTTAGTTCAGGTTATTGACGTGGTAATTTCAATGCATCAGTCCATTTGCTACCAAATTTTAAATGGAGGAATTGATAGAGATACAAACAGCAGCTTTCACAACCACAACCTATCAAGTTCATCTTTGTCCTTCAGAGAATGGATCCTCCAGAATCATGGTTAAGTGTGAGGAAGGATCAGGCTGAGTTCTGTGCTGAACATTAGATTTTGTTCTTTTCCATTAAGTTTATCCCTGATCGGAAACATAAGCTTTAGCATGGACTCTGGAATTGACCTTTAGTTCGTTTTCCATCTTGGACTTGTCTTTCTCTTTACCTTTCAGTCTGAAGGTAGATGATGCACATCACATTTATTTTTCATGCTGAGGTCTATAATGTCTTCTAGTTTTTCTGCTGGCTGACTCAGCTCAGAGCAAGCAGGTATCAGTTTCCATCAGGTTTGATTTTTCTACCTTTTCATTTACAAGTGAGTAAAAATTAGTATTCTACGTATCACCAACTTTGGCTTTCTTGGTCTCCTCCTGGCCTCTTTGGTGCATATCTGAATATGGAAGTGCAAATATGAATGTGTATATACAGTGAAGTCATTCATCTATTTGTTGTTTTGTTATTAAACATCTATAATGGGAGCAAAAGTGACGATGTTTGCTTTGCACATATCCAGCTTCATTTCAATCCATTGCATTATATTTGGTCCCCTGAGTGTCAACAGAAGTGGTCCCTAAGTGCACAGGCAAGTGTACCTCTGAGCACCAGTGGTGTGGTCTCAAAATGAATAAATACAAAACAAAAAATAAACAAAACCAACCATAGTCTAATCTAGATCTTTCTAATCTAGGACTTATACTTAGGCATTGAGATGAATGTATGCCCTCATAGAGATTAACTCTAGGTAAGGAGCATCCGATATAATCTGAACCAGTAAGTTAAATAATTCCATATATTGACCTAAGTAATAGAATACAATCCAGAAGAGACAGCAGAGAGAAAGCTAGGAAGTGACTTTAGTGAAATAATGAAAGCTACATATATAAATATGACTTAAAATATAAGATTGAACTAGTTTATAACATCCTACCATTATCAGGTGGACAGGATTATAAATCAAAATGTTTCACCACCAAATGTTTATTATCCATTCACCATATTCACCATAAATTGACCACTTTTTCCTGTTGCTCCTCATTTCCTTTCCTTTTCATTGCTACCACTTTTGTCATATAGTCTAATAGCTTGGCTTTGTTTTATTTAGTTTATCTATTTGTGTATTTGTGTGGTCAAACCACGTGCAAATAAAATGATATAGTACTTGTCTTTCTCTGTATGACTAAACATATCTTCTAGGTCCTTCTATGTCGTCAAATGGCAAGAGTTCATTTTTTAATAGTTGTGTAGTGTTCCATATGTAGATAGACTCATCTGTTTATGCATACTTAAATTTTTCAACTCTTAGAATTTACAAATAATAAACAATATAGGGTACATATATCTTCAAATTTATGTTTTATATCCTTAGGTAAACAACCAGAAGTGAGATAACTGAGCTATATAGAATTTTTCTTTCTACATTTTTGGGAGTCTTTCTCTCTCTCTCTCTATTTCTCTCTCTCTATATATTTTTTTTGGTTTTTCAGCCACACCCGGTGACGCTCAGGGGTTACTTCTGGATATGCGCTCAGAAATCACTCCTGGCTTGGGGGAACCATATGTGACGCTGAGGATCAAACCACAGTCTGTGCGAGGCTAGCACGTGCAAGGCAAATGCCTTATGGCTTGCTCCACTGCTCTGGTTTCTCTCTATATTGTTTTCAGTACATTTTATTATATATCTTTTTATACCTTTAGGGAATCTTCATGACATTTTCAATGCTATTCCCATTTGCATTTATGCTGTGCACAGTAGCTCTGTGATAAATTACATTTAAATAGTATGTAGACACATAAAAATCATAAGTATCACCTAATACTATGTGAGTAATAAGAGATACAGCTCTATATCTATGTGCCAAGTAATTTTTCTTCTATATCCTCCTTTTCCTTACCTCTGCTGGGGTTACTGTTGCAATGAACAAGCTTACACACATACTTAATTGTGAGACTTACTCCTTTACATGTGCTTGCCAGTGACAACAATCCAGCCATGTTGCTTAGACGCCAGGCAATTTGACACTTTACTTGCCATGCTAGTACGCGTCTGTTGTAATGAGGTCAGAAATATTTTCTGATATTGGAAATCACAGGCAACAGAGCTGCAGGCTTGACCAGCAAGGCTGGTCTTGGCACAAGTGACAACAAGGGACCCAACTAGCCTCTTTGGAATTCACATTCTTTAGAAGGACAGGCAGATTATACTTAAGGAAATTAACACAGAAACAAGGTAATTTATAATAATAAGCCATGTGAAGTGTATGAAAAAAGCTGATGTGAAGGAGAGTGATTTTAGAAGGAAGGGGGGTTTGGAGAAGGAAATTGCTCTCTGAGCGGATGATGTTTGTATCAAGACTTGAATAATGAGAAGCCAGTTGTGGGAAGATTAGGAGAGACAGAGAGAGAGAGAGAGAGAGAGAGAGAGAGAGAGAGAGAGAGAGAAAGAGAGAGAACTTCAAGACAACTGGGCGTATGAATATCTGATTAGAGAAGTCTTCAATCTTCATGGTATGCTGTTTGTGAGGTCTAGGTGTGTGCTCAGCTCCTTTCCAAACTATTTGTCATTTCTCCATATGTTATGTGATCAGATTGATTGGTTTGAAATCTGTTTGCTTTTTTGGGGGGCCGCAAGCTGTGAAAGTCATGTCTAAATACAGGCACAATAGGGTGCACTAATTAATTTATGATTGTAGTTTGCATCTTTGAAGCTAGAGAGCTTGATTTGGAGATACATTTTTATGGAAGAAATGTTTCAAGGACAAGTTAGAGGTCTTTTATCTAGACATTTTGTAAAAGGAGCTGCTCTACCACCCTGACCATAGGTAGGGGGAAATGGGTCTTCTGGGCTGCATTTATTCAGCAAAGATATGTGGTTTCATTAACACAAAATTTTAGTTGTAGCAAAACTCAAGAGTTGGTGTGTGTTCATGTGACACAATGTTGTTTTTCCCAGTTCTGTTCACACTTGTCCTCATATAGATGGATACTTTCATTTTGACTGTTCTCTTTGACTAGTCGTTGGGCCTATTAAAAGTTGACTTAAGCATTTTCACCAATATAACATCAAGTATGCTTCTATGAACTTTGTCTAATTGACCAGATCCTGGGGTCTGAAACAAGAAATGTATGAATTATTTTTTTTTTAATTTACTTTAAGGATGCATGTGTGGCAGACAGTAAAGGACCTGACCATCAGCACTGGTTCTAAGATGGAATTCTCCAAAAATGCACAATGAAGAAGTTCAGTTCATATGTAACAGAAACAATACTTATCTTTCAGGCTGAGTAGACATTTGTTTTAGTCAGTTGGCTAAAATGTATAATAACAGTGTATAATAACACAATAGTACAAGGTGTTGGCCTTGTAAATGTCTGAACTAGATTCAAGACCTGGCAACTTAGATAGTGTCCCAAGTCCACCAAAAGTAACCCTTGAACATTGTTGGGTATGGCTCAAAATCTAAAGAGTGCATCTTAATCTTTTGGGGAACTTTAACCGAAAATTAAATTCAGAAAATTAGAAAATCAGAGACACTATCATGTTTTTATAGCCAGAGAATTCAAGGTAAAGGCATGATCAGACTTAATGTCTGTCGAGAACCCCATTACTTCTTCTCAGATATTCATCTTGTCCTCTTTCCCTGTGTTCTCTTCCCTGTGACAAAAGAGAGCTTTCTGGGTCTCTTTTCTAAGTGAACTAATACTATTCAAAAGTGCTCCATACCAAAGGCATATTCATCTCCCAAAGGACATTATCCTTAGTACACTCACTCTAATCATTAGGATTTATTGTATAAATTGGGAGGGACACAAGCACTGAGTGTCTAAAGAATTCCATAAGCCCCATCCTTTATTTTTGTTAAATCATGTTGAGATTAGCCTTGCATATAATCCCTATTTTATATAAGGATGAAACAAATGTCTGATGGTTAAATATGCTACTCAAAGCTTTGCAGAGTCAGATGGGAGAGGCTGGATCCCAGGAGCAGACAAGTACATTAGTGTTAGCAGCAGTAATGTAGAGAACATTTATTCAAATGGGCAGAACACCAAGCTCAGAGAGTTGAGCCACAAATGCTCAACTAGTAAGCAATCAGTGACAGGCCATCATCAGGAAGAACTATGAGTACTCAAAAGGAAGGTGGACAACACCAAAGGTATCCAGGGTAAGGAAAGAAAGACTCAGTTGGGAGCAGAAACATATGCTTCAAAAGTGTGTTTATTCTAGATCTGGGATGGCTTATCTTCAAACCCGGCTGGGGATATGGTACAGGAATGGAAGAGAAAGGAACAGACAGTAAGAGGGTCCTGCAGAAGTTGAGACTGAAGGCAAAGAAAACTTTATATTTTAGAGCTGCACTTCTCTACCTGTGTGCTTGAGAGTTATTGTAATGTATTTCCATAGCCCTGTGGTTAAGAAACATTGAGTATAATTTAAGTCAATAAAAAACATTTTGTATAAACACATGCATGCACACGCACACACGCGGCATCCTTTCAAAAATGTAGATTCAATGGTGATGACTCAACCACAAATTTGTTTTAAAGGAGTGTTGAATTCATCGTTACATTCTGTCCATATGTGTTTTCTAAATGCAACCATATGAAAAAGTAAATTTCAGTCATATGGTGGTCTCTTGATGCTCAAGACAAATGATCACTCTGGGAAAAGTCGGGGACAATAAGGAGAAACAAATGCTATGCCTATCATTTATGTGTTGGGAGATCTGAGCCCCAGGAAGTGTCTGAGCAAGGTGGTGAATCAAATACTTGGGAACCTAGGAGTGGCATGGAAAAGGGGGCTTCTAATCATTTGGTTATCATTAAAGGGGATGCATGGAGGAGATAGGGGTGCCTCTGAGAGTCTGATATATTCAGAATTTGAGCGGGGCTATTCTCCTGACATCACTCAATATTCACAGAGGCAGTAACTAAAAAGGCAGATAACCACATACCTTTACCTATCCTGACTTGAGTCAGGGTACCTGATATCTTTGGGTAATGAAGGTGAAATTCATGGATGCTATTTCTGCTCAGTGAAGGATGGAATTGAGCATCAAAACCATGATTGGGGCCAGAGAGATAATACAGCAACCTCTGACCCCTCCTAAAGGGTCTCCTCAAATTGGTTCATAGGGACTTGACTGTGTGGGTGACTGTGTTCTTTCTGTGCCCACCTCGGACAGAAATTCTTCAAAGTTTGTCCATAATATTCACCTATGTATACTGTAGAGTCGAGTCTATAGATCACATCCAGCTTTTCTAAATCCAGGATTTGGGTATTGGGACAACCTGCAGATTACTACAAATTAATCATTTTGTTGGTCTAACATCCACACTAATGACAGCAAATGATCAGAATAGTTCTTATCCTATAGCAGACTGTAGAGACTGTATAGGTACTAACTCAATTTTTAATAAAAGCTTCTGAGGTATTACCATAGTTTTTAATCCTCATCTGTCATAGATCAGAGGCAACAGCAATGGCATAGAAAATTCAAGGAACTTCTCCAAGTTCCACCTGTCATATAGACTCAAATTTCAATCCAGAAGCTTATTTATACGAGTGGTTCTCAATTGGGGAATGATTCTGAGCCCCACAGTATAGTCGGCATGTCAGTGGAAAATTTTTTGGTCATCAGAAATGAAGAGGGATGCTAGACAATCTCAGGGATAAAGATGAGAATTTGTTTATATGAAAACATTTCCATAAGCTTATTCTTTTCCTGTTGTCCCACCTTGACCTTCCAGGTGGGGGCGCTGTTGAGAGCCGAATAAATAGTTTGGGAGCCAGGTGTTCAGGGGTCTTTTGACAGTTTGCTGGCTGGCTTGAGGTGTTTTTTGGAGCTGGCAGTAGGCTGACAAAGGACTCTCTGCGCCCAACCTTTTTACCCCTTTACCCTCCTGTCTGTGTGGATTACTTGCTGCGGATAAATATTACCATGAACTCCCCCCACAAGGGGATAAGAGGATGGGAATCAATTCCTCATTCTGGGAGCTCTTTGAGGATACACAAATAACAAGTAAAGGAGTAAAGTAAACAGGACCCCACAAGAATTCATAATTCTAATTCATAATTCTACAATGCATGTGTCCCCCACCCACGAATAAATACATCACCTGCCTCTGAAAGTGGTGAGTTTGAAAAACTAGATTAAGCTTGGAACCTGAAAACATGGAGTCTTCATTCTCAGTGGCGTTATCCACTGCTCTCTTAACATGTTGCTTTCTTTTTCAGTCCATAAAACAGTCTAATGGCACACTCTTGCTCTTCGTAGCTACGTGGTGAAAATTCACCAGCTCCTGGAAAAAAGACCTGGCAGCACTCCTTAGAGGCAGAAATCAGACAGTGGCAGGGTGAGGGTCTTGGAGATTTTCCTGCCTTTTTATCCCTAAATGAGCCACTGGAGGTAAAAATCAAGAAAAAAAATGTTAATATGTTTTCATAATCCATAAGTTTGAACCTATTATCCAGCTATATTCTGTTCTCTTGAGTCCTTTCATCTTACCTTCCTGCTCCTCAAGCTGAGCCAGTTTCTCCATCCTGGGGAACATCAGGGTCGCTAGCAGGGACTTTCTAAATATTGCTCTTTACAATCCAACTTCTGCTCCCAATCTAGTATTGACCTCATGTTCATCTCTATGCTCGTGTCTGTTTATACCAGGATTTCTCTCACTATAAATGTCTATTCGGCTCTTATTTCTCTGACCCAGGTCGTCATTGTCCTGTTCTCTTTACATTCCTGCTAAACTATTTTTTTTTGGTTTGGGGATAACATCCAGCTATGCTCAGGGCTTACTCTGGGTTCTGTGCTCAGGAACCACTCCTGATAGGGTTTGGGCACCATATATAGTGCTAGGGATTTAACCTGGATCAGTTGTATGTAAGAGCCCTGCTCACTGTACTATCACTTTGTCACCTTCACCTTCACACTGGATTCAGATTGAATAGTGGTGTAAGAGCACAGGCTCAGCTGATTTTCAGATTCCAGACCTGCTTCCTGTGATCTGCATGAACTTAGTCAAGGCACTTCTGAGCCTCAATTTGTTCATTGATAACATGAAAAATGCAAACCCCTTCCTCATCCTATTTCCATAGCACTAATCTCCTACCCCTTCTGTGAAATGTCACTGACGAAAACCACTGTAAGCCTCTAAACCTAAAACGTTGGCCCAAGCTTTAAACCAGCTTTAAACTAGCAAAATCACTTGTCACCCGAGTTTCCTTTCTCCCACAGCTCAGTTATATGACATTTCCTCATTCTTTCCCCATCATTAATCTTGTGTGTTCTATAACCAACTCCTATTTCTTCTCATCCTTCCTCTTGCTTTTAGCTCCTTTATGCTTTACTTTTCTTATTTTCTTCTTATTTTCTCTTTTGTTCCATACATATCTCAGTCTTCCTCCTCCCTATCATAGTCCTATGTAAATACAGAAGATCAATGGATTGAAAAAATATGTTTTCTCACAATGAAGATGTCTACTTTAAGTCACAGGCCAATTTATGAAGTGGAATTGGTACTGTGGTCTCTCCTTCTAAAAACCTGGCATCTCTTAAAGAGTTGGTACCTGACATCTGAGATGTCAGGTACTAACATGGAACTAACATGGAATTAATGGGGAATCGGTAATAGCAATGTCCTTTTATTGAGTCCAAAGCTAAGGACGGTCCCTGGCCTCATGAGTCACTTGGTTGTAAAGTCTGAGATTTGCTGTTTGATACCCATAGAGCCCTGATCCCAGGCTGATTTTTATATGAGAAAGGTGGTTTTTCAATCAATAGCTGATCTTTCACCTGCCATTCAAACTTAAAGATTCATAACTTGGGGTTTGGTCAGCACAGTGAACTTTCCAAGAGAACTGAACAGAACACAGTCTGGTGATGTGTCCTTAGACAGGGCTCAGTGCTTCTCAGAACCTGTTTTCATGTCTCAGTCAACAGGCTCTGTCAATCGTCTGGTATATAAGTGAGGCTTAAGCAGGATAACATGTAAAATTGCCTTGCTTGGACCTTGGCAAGTCGCAGGAGTGCAACTGAATTTCTAAGTGAGTTTCTTTTCTCCATACAGAAGAAGTGGCCCCACCTCCTGCCCTTGCTCTAACCACCGTTCTTGTGGGTTACAGTTCATCAAAGAGGGCTCAGAAAATATTACTAATTTATGCACCATTTGTTCCGCTGGATAATGCATTTGGGAAAATGCGAGGCACCCGTGTACCTCTAATTCAGGCAAGCCAAAGGCAAGCTGTGCTGCTGACCCTTCCTGGGAGAATGGGCACTTTATATCTCACACGGGTGATTGCTTGCTCCCTCGGCATTCATGATGGTTCCATTTGCTTCAATTGAGGAGCCCCCAGAGAGACATAGCACAAATTGAACGATGTAGCTTGATCTGGCTAGATTTCGGGGAATTCTGTCCTGGGGTTTTGTAATTCCCAGTGGTGAGTCAGTGACAGCCCATCTTTGCAACACGTAATGAGTCTCAGTTGAAGGCACAGCTTTGCCACTTCCTGGTAAAGTGACCTTGGACCAGTCACATCTGTGCTGGGCTGCATTGAACCTAGTGAATCATTGGCAGAGAGCTAGAATTAGGCTGCAAGTCTGACCTGAAATTTATTTTTTTCTCCTCTTATTGTGACTTATCTGAACTCCAGTTTTCTAATCAGAGAGAGGATAATTTATTAAAAAAAAAAACATTTGAGAGGGGGCTGAAGCAATAGCACAGCAGGTAGAGCATTTGTCTTGCATTTAGCCAATCTGAGACAGACCCAGGTTAGGTCACTGGCATCCCATGTGGTCCCCCAAGCCTACCAGGAATGATTTCTGGGCGCAGAGCCAGGAGAATACCCTGAGCACCGCTGGATGTGACCAAAAAAGGGGAAAAAAAAAGAAAAGAAAAAGGAAAACAAAAACATTCTTGGAACTGGAAGGATCATTTAGTAGTCAGGGTGATTGTTTGCATGAGACCACTCCAGATTCTACCTTCAGCATCCCATATGGTCCCTGAATCTGTCTAGATTTAGAATGATCCCTGAGCACTGCCAGGTGTGGCCCAAACCATATTTTCTCTCCCAAAGGAAAACATTCTTAAACACATATTTTAAAAATTGGCAACAAATGTATCAGAAGCTTAACACTTAAAGTACTCTCATATAATTTCATAAAATCCCTACAAAATGGCAATTTCTTGATGCCTGGTTTTCAGATAAGGAGACTATTACAAGTGACTGAGTTAGATCGTTTGACCAGGATCACGCAGCTAAAAGTGGATCCTGATTTGACTTTGCTCCCCACTACACTGTAGAATCCACTGGACAGAAGCGCTAAGAGATTGGGTTTCTGAACTTGAACTCTGGACCTCAAATCAGAGTGAGCATTCAGAAAATGTTAGAAAACCTTATGATTTGATCACCTTCTGTGTAATATTGCTCTAATGGTTTCCCCCAAGGTCCTCAAAACCTGACATGTAAGCAGATTTGTACTCAGTAAAGCACACACACACACACACACACACACACACACACACACGCATATATGCACACTGGCAGTGGTGGGATGGGAGTGGGGATGAGGCGCCGATTTGGCAAGTCTCATAAACACTCAGGCTATGAGAGCAGCTGTGTGATCTTATGGAATGATTTTCGCTTCAGGACTGTGTGTTGACGCTGATGTCACGGCTGCTCTGAGCACCCCAGATACTGTTAACGAGCTGTTCCAAGCCCAGATGCAGTGTTTTCTCACCATATGCCCGCACTGAAGTACATGGTCTTTCAGACGAGGATGGTGTAGAACTCAGAAATGCTGCACCCTTGTGCTTAGAAAGCCTATTCAGAGGAGCTGTGCTCTTCAAACTGCAGCCCTCCACCTACCCCTCAAGTCCTTCTGATTTCCAGAGGCAAGGCATTTATTTATTCACCGGATCACCAGAAATAGGTTTTGGGCCACTGCCATGTAGCAGGTACTGGGTTAGGCAGCAATGGTGATCTAAAGGGGGAATATAACATAGCCTGTGGTTTTGAGTGATTAAGATGAGGTATGGGAGCAAATAATACAATGACATTGTTATGTCTGTATAATAGGTCATTATCAAAATCTTGGGGAATTAAAATATGAGTGAGAATTTTTTAATTAAATTTTTGTTGTGACCAATGTGAATTGCAAGTCTTTCACAGTTATACTTAAGGTACATAGTGACAGTGAATTAGGGCCATTCCACCACCAATGTTGTCCTTCCTCTGCCCCTTTTCCCATCATCCATCCCATACCTTCCCCCCTTTGACCCCTGGACTGCTAGTGTATGAGTCGCCTTTACATATAACTTGTTGTAGATTAGGTATCTTAATTCTATTGTCATTGACTTTGGGTTTGATATATAGGTCTGATCTTTGAGTAAGAATTTTTGCAACAGAATTAAGAAATTTGTACACTAAGAATCTAGACACTTTTTTTCTATTCAGGAAAATATCTTCAACTGGGAACATAATAGATGACTTCTATTTCTAATTCTCAATTAGATATGGTAACTTTTCTCCAAACTAGCTTCTTTCCTACCATTCTCTACATCCCTATCACCATGCATTCATATGAGCAATCTGGGAGCTATTATCTAAGAGGGGGTAACTCTTATACAGACATATCTCACATCACAAGGAACTATTGATCTTTTAATTTTGAGGGGTGGGGTACACTAATTGATTCTTAGGATCTTTATCTTCTGGAATATTTAGGGTGCTGACAGTGCTCAAGGTACCCAAGAGTAAGTCTGGGACTCTTGATTGCAAAGTATCGCTGCATCCTTTAAGCCATTGCCCTGACCTTTAAAGTCCATCCTCATCCCAAGCATGATTTACCAAGTTTCCTTCACCTCTATCCATGCTGCCAGTGCCACTTACCTGATCTCCTGAGAATGATCTCTTAGCAGATGATCTACCTTTGACTATTACCATATTCCTATTCTTTGTAAAGCATCCAGGACAAAAGCTTCCTTCCTTTATATAACTTCTTTTTGGCATGTCTAGTGTTCTGATATATCAAAATGTGACAATGCAGGCATGTTGAAATGTTAGTTGATAGTTTAGCTAAACTCAAAAGAGAAGGAAAATAGATGCTGAAAAGTTCCTGAAAGGACAAAGGAAAATAAGATCAAACACCCAGCTCGGGTGAACTTAATCGTTTACAGGAGGACTACCACTTCTGGTTTTTCCAGAGAAGAGAGATTTACAAATAGCTCTAGAAATAGACTCATAGAGATTTGCTGGATTGGAGGTTCAGTTAAAACCTTAAAGAGAAAGAAGGACTGAGAAAAGACAAATTGAGACAACAAGACATTTCTATAAGTCTTACCTTGCAGTAAGAGATTAATGGTTTGCCATTCATCCATCCTGAATTTTGCTATGAACTGTTGTAGGACATAGATATTGGGTCATTTTATCCTCAGCCACTGAGTCTAGAAACCAAAGAGGTGTGTGGACTCACTAAGTCCTTAAAACATGTCCATAAGTTTTGAGCTAGTTTCTCTTCCATAAAGCTGGAATAATAACAAGAACTTCCCTGCTGATTAAACTGGTTCTGGTATATGATACTATAAAGTGCACCAGATGTGTTAGATTGGAGGCTCTGTGGAGGACAGAATTAGGATTGTTTCGTTTACTACGCTCTGGCCATTTGCTGATGTGAGCATTTGCCATTCAAATAAATGAATGAACATACAGATTCAGAGTTGGTTTAAGAATGGAGAACATTTTGAACAACTACTAGTAATCTTGTTGTAATCTTAGGTAGTTAGACTCAGTGCAGTTTAGACTCAGTGCAGTTTGCCTGAGCTCAATGAGACATTCTTATCATTTGTGATCAAAAGGCAGATTCTCTTGGCTTCATTCATTTACAACATGATGGGCAAAGTCATTCAGACTTTTCTGGGCTCCTCTTTTCTAGTGCCTTTTCCAGAATGCCTGTTTTCAATTCCCTTTGTTCTAAGCACTTACCCTTGCCCTAAGTCCTTTCCAAAACTGAGCATAGTCACACACACACACACACACACACACACACACACACACACACACACACACACACACACACACACACACTCCTGTACACAACAGCTTATTGGTTGGGTACATTTTATCCCAGATGCTACCGATAAAAGACTGGAGCTCCACAAAGATCTTAACAGATGGTAGTAATTAGCTGAAGTGAAGGAGATGAATTTGAATGGGGTTCAATGTAAAGACAAGCACTGAGGTCTAAGAAGTGGGTGGGCAGAGAAAGAAGAGAGGAAAAATCTTGCTGCTCTTCCTCTATATAAGAAAAACATTACCAAGCAAAAATACATCTGAGAAACTAAAATCTTGAAAGGGTCACATAAAAATATCTTCAGGTAATTTTTGTCTAAATACCCATTCAGTATTTTTATCTGAATGAGGCGAGTCTCTCCAATAGAGATGAAATTAGAATACTAACATGAGTTTCTTACATTCATTCAGACTGAGTTAGGTTCCAGGCACTGGCTTCTAGATCAGAAAGTGTGGTTCATACTGCCTTGAATCAAAATATACTTTGTTTCCTATATCAGTCCCTTAGTTCTCAGTGTAGTTAACCTTTTCCATTTGGTTGAAGGTAAATTTTTCTTACCCTTCTAGGAATTGCTATACCAGGGGCTATAGAGATAGCACAACAGTAGAGCATTTGCCTTGTACACTGCCAACCCGGAATGGACCCGGATTCAATCCCTGGCATCCCATATGGTCCACCCAGCCTGTCAGAAGCAATTTCTGAGCACAGAGCCAGGAGTAACCCCTGAGTGCTGCCAGGTTGGCCCAAAAACAAACACATAAAAGAATTGCAATACCAATGAATTTGTGCACCTAGTTTAAGTTAAATAAAATTCCAGGCACTGGGGGCAGGCACAGTGGCATTAAAGGTAAGGTGTCTGCCTTGCCAGCACTAGCCTAGGACGGACTGCGGTTCGATCCCCCAGCGTCCCATATGGTCCCCCAAGCCAGGAGCGACTTCTGAGCGCATAGCCAGGAGTAACCCCTGAGCGTCACAGGGTGTGGCCCAAAAACCAAAAAAAAAAAAAAAAAAAATTCAGGCACTGACTGACTTAAAGTGATTTACTTTATCACATTTAGTTTTCACTACAACCTTATAAAAACAAGGACTCTTATTAACCCTACATTTCAGATTAGCAACTTGAGATTTCAGGTGAATTCAGTAATTTTATTGAAATGACCTGGCTATCCAGAACTCTTAAATAAGACATATGTAAGTCCCAAAGACTTTGTCTTATTTTCCTACTACTCCAAATAAGATAGTTAAATCTTATGGAACTCAGGAAGACATTCAGAATACTTTGGGGTATATGGCAGTCCACGGCAAACATTGTTCGTAATGGCCAGGGCTATTGCTTTCTCTGAAAACCTCATTCTGCTGATTATCATCACGTTCTAACAACAACTAGCACTGTGAATTTCTCTACCAGAAAAATTCCTCTTGTCTAATAAAAGTGCTTGAGGAGAAAGCTCAAAACCCAGTTGCAATTAATTACATATTGACAAAGCATGTGAATTAAAAGATAAAAGAAAAGTCTTCCGTATTCCACATGTGATAGTAAATAAATTTCATTATAGTAGGAGAAGCTAAGGGAACCTTGTCCATATTAAGTTTTATTAGTGGAGACATTTAAAGGCATGTCATCATAACGAAGGGATCTTGTGTAATCCTAAATGTACCACTTTGGTGCATGGCTCAGAAATGGAGAGACTTAATGGAGCACATGGTGGCAGATGGCCTGCAGTACTGATGGTATCGAACAGGTTTATCGTCAGTTAACTTCGCTCTGCATATGCCTATAGCAAATTGACTGTGTAATGGAATCATGAACTTCATTATAGCATCCATAGGCCTGACATATTAGGATTAGAGGGTGAATCCCATCAAACTCCCTTAATATCTTCAAGCTCCCAAATGAGACCATTGTCAAAATGAACAGGGTTGGAATGGTGTATTTGAAAATTGAAGAAATAAGCTTGGCAAGAAAGCCCAAAGACATTGGCCCTGATGTGGAATCTGTCACCGGCTCTGAGTCAACTTTAGGAGTATAGAAGAAATCCCATAGACATTAATAGACTATGTGGGACACTTTTTCACTCTATCAGAGTATTTTAGCTAATTTTTAAGAAACTTTTAGGTTTTTATAAATGAGGTTATTATTCTGTTACCTCATTTGCATGTTATTCCTTCAGATTAGGTAAGGGGTCAGCAAATTTTTTCTTAAAGGGCTAGTTAATAAACATGTTTGGCTTGTGTATCAAATGATCTCTGTTACTGTTACTCAACTCTGCTTATAGTCAAAACTTTAGGTAATATCCAAAAGAATGAGTGTGGTTACATTCCAATTAAACTTTATTTTTGAGCACAAAAATGGAATTTTGTATAAATTTTATGCATCACAAAACATTATTGTTTTGTTTTCCCCCTACCATTTAAGATTTAAAATCATTCTTAATTGCATGCCCTATAAAAACAGGAGGCATATAGTAGTTTGCCAACCCCTGGACTAGAAAATTTGTGAAGTCTTGTTGAGCTCAACATTTTCCAAAAGCCACTACAACAATAATAATAACCTTGATTTATAAAGCTCGTATACATGTCAGATTCTGCGTTAAATACTTTACAAACATTATCTTCCTTAATCCTTATGCTGTAGCGTGCAGTAGGTGTCCCCATTATCTCCCTTTCAGAGATTCTAGAATGAATATGTAGAAAAACTAAGAGTATATCTAGGCTAGATGTAATGGGTAAAAGTGAAAGCAGCAATTTAGGTGTATAAAATTCCAAACAGTTAACATATAATCAATCCTTAGACTGCCTTTTCTGATAAAACTTTACTCAAAACTCTATGGTAACAATACATTTAAAAAAATAACTTCCAAGTGTTTATCAATGAATAGCTTCATGCAAGGCTATTTCACATAACTGATTCAAATAATTAACATATGTATTGACAAGAATAACCACTCTCTTTCTGTTTCCTCCTTCTTACAGAAATGTGATGCCTAAGACTATAGATGGGCAGATAACCATGGAGAAGACGCCCAGTTACTTTGTGACAAATGAGGCTCCCAAGCGCATCCACTCTATGGCCAAGGATATTAAACTGATTGTGGTGGTGAGAAACCCTGTGACCAGGGCCATCTCTGACTACACCCAGACTCTATCAAAGAAGCCTGAAATCCCCACCTTTGAGGTGTTGGCCTTCAAAAATCGGACCCTGGGGCTGATAGATGCCTCCTGGAGTGCCATTCGAATAGGCATCTATGCTCTGCACCTGGAGAACTGGCTCCAATATTTCCCACTCTCACAGATCCTCTTTGTCAGTGGTGAAAGACTCATAGTGGATCCTGCAGGGGAAATGGCCAAAGTACAAGACTTTCTAGGCCTGAAGCGGGTTGTGACTGAGAAACATTTCTATTTCAACAAAACCAAGGGATTCCCTTGCCTAAAGAAGCCAGAAGACAGCAGTGCCCCAAGATGCTTAGGCAAGAGCAAAGGACGGACTCATCCCCGCATTGACCCTGATGTGATCCACAGACTGCGAAAATTCTACAAACCCTTCAACATGATGTTTTACCAAATGACTGGTCAAGATTTCCAGTGGGAACAGGAAGAGGGTGATAAATGAGGCTGGCAATGTGGTGGGATGGCTTGGGAACAGCTCTGGCTCCTTATCTGAGTCCCGAGGTCCCCAGGATTTGCGCCCTTAGCCTTGTTGGAAGGTCACATTTATCTGTTCCTTTGACCAGTCAAGGTTGCTTACAATCCTGTTGACCTAGGCTTAGGAAGAGATCCTCTGATATTCCTCATGGAGGAGGAGGCCTTCATGGGCCTGCCTGGGCAGAAGCATTGGGTTGACTATATGACAACCTAGAACCACTACAAATCTTTGTCTTCTACTAGTTCATAGAGTATGAAGACAAGAAAAAGAGCTGTCTAGGTCAGAGACAGTGCCATATATGTTTAAGTGTTAAAATAAGAAAGGAAGGGTTACTTTGGGGGAGCTCTCACCTTAGTAGGCCTCTATCTGAAATAGGTCCTTACTGTATAAATCTGTACTTTGGCTTCTTTCCAGAATGTTGATTGTGGCTAAGAGCTCCAGAACTCCTAAGGAATAAGGCCCTCCCTCTAAAAGGCCTCTAGCCTTTACCTTAAAGATCTCATCCTACAACCCTTTGACTTCCTTCCTTCTCATCTTATGAAGGCAGAGGCATGCACGTTCCCCACCAAAAAAATAAAAGTAAAAATAAAAAACCGGACATTCCTGAAAGCTTTCTTTCTAAGGCCTTCACAGGAGGCTTGGGTCTCTCTCTTCATGAGTATTGTGGGGTGTGA
This sequence comes from Suncus etruscus, assembly GCF_024139225.1. Classification (NCBI taxonomy): domain Eukaryota; kingdom Metazoa; phylum Chordata; class Mammalia; order Eulipotyphla; family Soricidae; genus Suncus; species Suncus etruscus. Next base: position 62,725,858 of record NC_064862.1, on the reverse strand, counting down.
CAAAGATTAGCTTAAGCTTCTGTGTGAGAATCCAGCCTGCAGAGTTGCTCTCAGTGCTGATTTCTTGAGTTTGGTAAAGAGGAATTTCCTATGTGAGGTGAAAAACCAGAAGCCTTTCAGAAGTAGTCTCCTTGTCTGAAAAACAGCTCTCCCAAGGTTGCAACATGGTTCTGAGATGTGCTTTTGGGGTGGGCTCTGTAGAGTACCTAGAGGGGAAAGGACCAGAAAATTGGCATGTCTTTTGTTATAAGTAATCCTTCTCAAAGCAACCAACTGGAGGGGAGTCTGTCACCCTTCTTCCATTTGCACCTTCATCGCCTTCCTCATGGTCACCTCATGCTTCATTTCCTCAATTCAGAGATAACATGTCTGGAGCAGTGGCAAGAAAGCTGACTCCACTTGTCAGATCCAGTTTTGGGGGTGGGAGAGGGTAAGGGCTGTACATGAACACCCCCATCAAGGGCTGTTGAATGAAGTGTCCCTTCCCATTCACTTGATTGGATTAAAATGCAGCACATGACAGGAAGCACTTGTTCACAAATCTCCAGAATCAGGAACTGTCCTAGAAAATTGGAAATATGTATGAGTTGGGGGAGTTAAATCTGTTCAGCTGTTATTAAACTGTCATTTCTCCTGCTAAATGAAAACTGTGTTGTTATAAAGCTTAATGCAACCTGAGTCATGGGTTTCAATGTGTTTGTGTGTTTGTTTTGGCCAGCTTTGTTCCCTTCCCTAGCTTGCAATTTGGGGAGGTATCACTTCTTCAGGAATAGAGAGTCTATGTGGGGATCCTTTCAATCTGTGGACTCTGAAACAAGAACTAAGGATGTGGTTCAGCTTTCTATCCTCACCAATCATTGCAAGGAATGGACTGACATGCCAATTTCAGAAACCGCAATTAGAAATACTTTTTCGATAAATAGTGCTTAGAAGACAACTTATATGCCCTCAATATGAACGTATAAAAAAAGTTAGAAATATTCACAAGTAAGCATGCACACACACACAATGCAAACCTACTTGAAATACAATTTTGTTCAGGTGAGGGTGTTGACAGCTGCCTGGTTGTGTCATTTAGAGAGTTGAGCCATAAAACTTAGTACAGAGGAGTCACCATTGGGATTCTTCAAGATCTAGTTCAGATTTCTTGATTAATGAGACTTCCTATGGCTATGTAAGGCATATATTCTTTTAAAAATGCATAAAAACTGAGGCTAAGAACAAATGGAGGATATTATTAATTGTATATATTTTTTTGCTCTCTCATCCTCCTTTAGGCCTTTCTGGAGTCTAACCAAAATGGCTTACATATTCTTGGAAGAACATAACAAATATTCTCTCTTTTTCTTTCTGATTTCAGTGGGTATGAGGTAACAGTGATCTCACTACATATATTGCCAAAGTAGTATCTGGTTATTAGAAAGCTTCAAATAAGTTTCCTTCTACTACCAAAGGCTAATCATTCCTGTAACTACCTTTATATTGTTTTTTTCTGGATGAATACACAATGACTCAACCCCTCAGTCACTTCTTTCCATTGTTTATTTACTTGTCTCAGAACATGAGAATCTTTTTTTTTTTGGGGGGGGGGGGTTTTGGGTCACACCCAGCAGCACTCAGGGGCTATTCCTGGCTCTGTACTCAGAAACTGCTCCTGGCAGGCACAGGGGACCATATGGGATGCCGCGATTTGTGCTATCTCTCTGGCCCCAGAACATTAGAATCTTAAAAGCTACTTTAAAAAAAAAATCCAGAAGTCAGAGCAAACGCACTGACACTTGCCTTGCATGTGCCTTACTCAGTTCAATTCCTGGTATACCATATCATTTCCCTAGCCCACCAGGAGTGATTCACTATCATAGACCCAGGTGTAAATTTTGGTCATCATTAGCTGTGACCCAAAAACAAAGAGGGAAAAGAGAGAGAAAGGGAGGAGGGAGGGAGTGAGGGAGGGAAGGAGGAAGGGAGGGAGGGAGGGAGGGAGGGAGGGAGGGAGGGAGGGAGGGAGGGAGCTAAGGAAAGGAGAATGAGAAAAAGAAATTAAAGTAGTATGGCTGCTATTGCATCCATCTGTATCTCCTTTGCCACTGTTGGTCTATAGGTGACTTGTGGGAAATTTGTGATCTTGCTACTTAGACCTATAACTTAAAATGAGAGAAAGAAGTCCAGTAAGGGGCCAAGAGGTAACTGAAAGGGCTAAAACACATGCCTGACACATAGAGATACCAGGTTCAGGTTCATTCCCAGCACTGAGGAATGCTCTCCTCAGCCCAATGGTGTATAGCCTGATTGCTCATAGCACCCCTGGATCCAGCAATACCACAACACCAGGTGTGTCCTGCTCGGACCTCCACATTTTGGGAAAGCACAAATCTGGTAAGTATATGTCTCCACATAATTAAAAAAATTTGTTGTTTAACTTGGTTTAACTAATGGCAAATAAACCATTCTTTGCTGGGAAATAAAAGTGAATTCACATTCCCATCATGCCTTAAAATATACACATAGGCTAAAAATCTCTGGAGAAATAAGTCTGAGACCTAAGACCAGAGATTTGAAGATTTTTATTTTTTGGATCTATTTGGCGATATGGTTGAATGCTTGTGATTTTGAAAAGAAATACAAACTTGACATGTTTAAGTTCTATTTTTTTGTGGTGTCTACTTTAGCTTAATCTGTGTGACTCTGGAGGTACACTGCTAAGCCACATTCCCTTCTTCAGTGTGGAAATTTGACAAAAAATATATATTCTGGGCCCAGAGAGATAGCACAGCGGTGTTTGACTTGCAAGCAGCCGATCCAGGACCTAAGGTGATTGGTTTGAAACCTGGTGTCCCATATGGTCCCCCGTGCCTGCCAGGAGCTATTTCTGAGCAGACAGCCAGGAGTAACCACACCACCGGGTGTGGCTTAAAAATCAAATATATATATATTCTATCTAGAAAAGCTAAATGAAACTGCTAAGGAATTAGGTTAATAATACTTCCACCCTATTTAAACGTAAGCATGGCAACTCACAGGAGATTGAATTTTGTATTTGATTTCAACTAGCAAGGCATAAATTATATTTAATTCCCTCATCCCCTCTCTTCCCTTGAATGAATGAGGTACAGTTCTGGAAAGGTAGCAGCATTGTTCAGAGACAAGAAAAGATGAGTTCCTCCTTCCCAGTGGTATGGCTGCCATTGCACCCATCTGTATCTCCTTTGCCACTGGTGGTCTATGTGTGAATAGTGGGAAAGTTCTAATCTTGTTTCTTAGACTCATGACTTTAGAAACCAATAGTAATACTAGAAAAACATTCAGCAGTGCTCTTTGTCAACTGTCGGTGAAAATCATGACTTCAGAGTTATGAACTCACAGACACTCAGTAGAATTTTTTGCAAATTCCAGGATCTCTCACTGTGGAAATTCACGAGTGCATGACCTGGGGAGCTGCAAGATACTAATAATATTAATTAGAATCACACAGCAGATGGTGATGATGCTTATGATGGTGACAGTGAAAGGAACAGAATTCAAAGGGAAGGGAATGGTAATAATGTTCATGAAACAGCAGCTGAAGCAGGAGGACAATGAAGATGCAAAGTTTCTGAAACCTCTTTGAAACAACAGTCCTTTGGAGTATTCCAAAGGCATAGATTGGTATATGTTCAAGATAAGATAATGATGAGTCTCTAAGTCAGGAAAGTCAGCCAGCCTTGCTCCCCTATTGTTATAAGACACTTTTTTGAACAATTAAGAGACACTCAGAGAAACTAAACCTCACTGATTTGGCTCAAAGTCAAGTCTGGAAGAAAGCTCTTCCATAAATAGTATCAAATAAATTGAAATGAAAAAAAAAAAAAGATGGTTGAAATTCACACATAAAGCTTTAGACTACTCAGGGCAGGACACTTTCAGTATCCCCATACCCAGACAAGTTCTCACTGCTCTGATCTATCTTTCACTCCCTACTCAAAATTCTTTTATTTACCATAAGCATCAAAATTATTTCATCAGAACTAAACAGGCCTTAAGATGCAAATGAATTTTCCTAGTCTCTGGATCATGAATCCTGGCCTTTAAGTGCTGATATCTAAAAGTTTACATGGAAGAAAGAGGTTGAGAACCCCTACTGGGTGCTCAGGAGCATATCATTCTTGTTGCTGGAAGAAAAAAAATAATAAAACAAACCCTCTGGAGTCGAGTGGGATGAGGTCATATGATTTTCAATGACTCAGAGGGGTTGAGGATGCATAATTTTCTTACATACGAGATATATGAAACCACTTTTTGATGTTGGGAAATACTTTATGTGACAAGAAATCATCTGTCATCGAGGTAAGAAATAAAGGGCAAGAAAATGGAGGATATGAGTGGCTATTAACAAAAGGTTCATAAGAGTCTCCTGATTACTTTGATACCAGATACAGAGCACTGGTCAAGATTTTTACCACCACCACAACCACTATTACTCCCTGCCAATGGGACATAGTGATCTAGTGGCAATGGAATGGACATAAAAAACTTAAGTGTAGTAAAAGTTTACCTTGCTCTGAGTGGCAATGCTATGGGAAGAGAAATCTATGATGATAATTAATTGGGGCAAAGGAAAGACCACAAAGTATGGGCACCATTGAAGAGTACACACTACAACTTTTGCTCTCATCCCAGATATAAAATTATTTCTGTTCTGCTCAAGAGTTAGGCTAAAGCACAAAAGTAACTAACAAAAAATAAAGACATAAAAGATGTAACATTGGGCTGTTAAGAAGGGAAAAATATTAGAAGTGTATGAAGGACATTATCATCAAGGATAATGTTTTCCTATAAGAGAAGCTACTGTCTCTTTTCTTTGAGATCAAAATCAGACCATTATCTGGGACATAAATTCTTAGAAAAACTCACCAACCCCTTTAGTATTTTTGTTTGACACCGTCAAAGCCAAGAGTAAAGGGTGACCCTCCTTTACTTAGCTTTAACCTGCCAGTTCACTCATCTCTGAGGAAGGAAACACCAAACTAATATCTCTGAAAGATGTACAGAAATCAATCATAGTTTAAAAATACAAGAAAATCAAACTCATACATTTCAAATGATATTGGAAGATAATGTAGAATCTTTTAGGTCAGAAATGATCTTCCAGTCGTGCTCCCCTACTGTATTTATGGGATCTGGGATGGCTTGGCAATTGAAGGCATTTTTCCAAGCATCCAGTGTAAAGCCATCATATAAATAAAACAAGGGAATTTATAAAACTTGGGATAGTGGGAGAAAGAAGTGCCAAGAGATCTAATAAATGTGATTTATGAGGTTGTTTTTATCATATTTTCTTGAAACTCAGAAGAGGTTAGTTTGGTTATCTCTGATCCTATTGAAACGCACTGTACCCCTTTAAGAGGGTGATTTCAAGAATAGGAAACCTATATCAGTAGGTCCTCCATCAGGCCACAAGAAGGTCAGAGAATAAAGGATCAGAAAAATTTCATCACATCTTTCTGCCTTTTAGAGGACTATTATTTGCTTTTGTGATTGTTGTGGGGTAATAGTAGCACCGAATGTTAGACATGAGCTTGCTGGAGTTAATACATATTACTATTAAGACCCCATAGTAATAGATACTTCTTTCCATAGTCATTCATCCCCCAAAAAGGACTTCCCAGAAAGTAACTCCTTGCTGGACACTTAATTTTCACTGTGTTTCATCCATTTTACTCTTATTATCTAGTGCCCATGCATCTCATGGTCTGCATGAATTCATCTCTCACAGAGATACCAGATTATTTCAGGCATCTTGGGAAGCTGTATCCTATAACATTTCTCCAGGGATGGCTAAAGAAAAGGGTCCTGGAAAAATCCAGAAAAAAATGTTTAGGGGTTCTTTGAGAGCTAGAAGCAATCAAAAGAGGAATCCTGAAGGCAGGCCTTTGGAGTGTGGCTGAGAAGCTAGATGTACAGAACCCTCAAGGTTTGTGCCTGCTGTTCATTGTATACATGCAAAGTTAGAAGCTCTCATGGTAATGCAAACGATCTTTCTCAGAGTAATGCAAATGAGCCAAGCTTTGAACCTGGGCTTATTGACTTTTGGCCCAAATCACTTTCCACTTCTTTTAGAAAATAAATTAAGTATTTATAAGTAGATCTGTCAAACAGAATATGATGGTTTCAGGAATGGAATACTTCTATATTTTCAGGAAGTCAGGGTTGACTTTATTTTTGATTCTGAACTTTCATAAAATTTGCTGGGGCTGGAGAGATAGCACAGCAGTATGGTGTTTGCCTTGCACGAAGTTAACCTAGGAGGGACCATGGTTTGATCCCCAGCATCCCATATGGTTCCCCAAGTCAGGAGCGATTTCTGAGCAAATAGCCAGGAGTAACCCCTGAATGTCACAGGTTGTGGTTCTAAAGCCAATATATATTTGCTTCATTTGAAGATTATCTTACATTTCTTCTCAAAAGTAGAAAGGTAACACTTTATATACTATTACTCATTATGGGCTGTGAACATAATAGAGTATTCAGTAGAATATTCTTTCAAGTTGACCTAAACTTATGCATGTTTGAGCAGCATGGATACCTTCTTTGGTAAGGAGCAATAGGATATAGAATGTCTCAAGGTGGTCAGGGGAATTATCTATATTCAAAATCAATAAACTTAGACAAGAAAAGGAAGTTTAGGAGTGAGGATTCTTAAACCATAGAGGTGGTTAAATATCTACCTTTTATTCCATTCTTTCTCTTAGGTAGCAAGTGTTTATGTATCCCACCAGTACTTAGTGCCAAAGAAAAATTAAAACATCAAGTTTATATGAGACTTTATAAGAGAAAGAGGCCTGCATGCCTACAAACAAGTAGAAAGAGTCCATCCAAGAATTGAATATGAATATGAGCATGTCTTCTTTCCAAGAAGATACAAAAAAAAAAAGAAGAAGAAGAAACTAAGTATTGGCATTGAATATTAGAAGCATCTTGGGAAGTAGAAGATACTGGGTACCCCTTTTCCTTTAAGAGAGAATTGGTGTTAAACATTTTAGTTTTGGATTTGGGTCACATCTGGCAGCGCTCAGGGGTTACTCCTGGCTTTGTGCTCAGAAATTGCTCCTAGCAGACTCGGTGGTTCATATGGGAATCGAACCGGGGTTCCTCCATCGTTAACCGCATGCAAGGCAAACGCCGACTGCTATGCAATCGCTCCAGCCCTGGTGTTAAACTTCTTGAGCATTTCTAGCCTTTTTTCTGTTTAGTTTTATATCACACCTTTCCTGTAAGAAACATAAAATATCCTAAAAAGAAAATAAAGTGTATGGGAGTTGCAGAATTGGACAAGAACCAGGTTGGGATAATGATAAATTGTGGTTTGAAAGATTAAGTGCTCATTAGTTTATTTTCTTCCTACTTATAATCCTTTGGGTCCACAGAAGTAAAGATGATCCAATACATAGTTCTAAGCTGGATGGGAACACTTAAATGCCTTCCCTACAAGTTTCAAGAATAGTTGGAGAGATTGCTTAACTGTCTGAAGCACATGCATCACATCCTAGAGACCTGGGTTTGAACTTCAGTATCACATAATCCCCTAAGCATGTCAGAAATGCAACTCGTAGGAATAGCCTCTAAGTATCACAAGGCAATACCCCTAAACAAAACAGAACAAACAATGCTTAAGGATCTTCAATCCTTTGTGCAGACTCACCTCTACTATGTCTTTCCTGGCAACTCACACTAGCATCTCTGCAGCAAAACATAATCTTCCATAAATGTCTTCAGTGATCTGAGTTTTTGACATCATTTTATTTCTAAGCTCATGGGAACAACCTTTGAACTATTAGAAATTCATAATAAATAGTATAAAAAGGAGTTATGTGTGTATATTTTTCTGATAACTCTTAGGAAAGGTGATATTTAGCTAACACTGGTGTTTTCTGTACCAAGAGAAAAGAGCAGGAAACATTTGAGATGATGGCAACTGATTCCACTCTTGTGAAATAGCAAATGCAAGAGTTTCTGATGGATCAGGAGATAGCCTCTTCTTCATCATTAAGAGAAAAAAATGTCTTTGGTTTATCCCTCAAGGATCTAAAGCAGAAGACTTGATTCTGGGAATGCTCCAAAAAGGTGCTTTCTTTGGAAGGGATTTCACTGCCCTGGTCATTTAGCTGGCAGAAACAACAGGTAATAAAGTGGATAGTGTGTTTTAACCAAAGCTGTGAGCTTGCTTGAGTCTAAATCTCAGATGCACAGATCAGTTCCAAGCCATGATATGTCCCACCACTTGTTTATTCTGCTCTGGAGCTCTTGGCTGAGAATGCAGGCTGAATGACTATATATATCTATACTCTAACCTCAGCTAGATCCATAGTTCTACTGTTCATCCCTCACATTTGTCCATGGAAAACTTCTTCCCAGGACCCACATATTTTTTTAACTTTTTATATATTTGTCAGAATTTTCTCTCTCCCTGTTTTCCACTTTGTGTTCTTGGTCAAGAGATGACTGTGGGGCCAAAGGGATAGCATGGAGGTAGGGCATTTGCCTTGTATGCAGAAGGACAGTGGTTTGAATCCCGGCATCCCATATGGTCCTCCAAACCTGCCAGGAGCAATTTCTGAGCATAGAGCCAGGAATAACCCCTGCCAGATGTGACACCCTGCCCGCCCCCCAGAGATGGCAGCATGGACAAGTCCAGGCTGACTCTGCCTCTCATTGGCCTGTGTGTACTTGAGAAAGAAACATGTCTATCGAACAAAACAGCAGAAAAACTCTACACAATGCTACATGCCAGTAGCATAAAGAAGCAATGAACAAGAAGAAAGAACTCAATAAGTCTGCTGTCATCTTTATGAGGAAGATTACAAATCTCCAGGAGTTGAGTTAACCTATTATTAAAACCAGGGCTAATTTTTTTTTAATTTTGCTTTGGATAACGGACTTTTAATAAAGATGTGCTTTATTTATTCTCCTAATAACTATTCATTCTATTCAACTGATCAAAATCAGAGTCAAAGAAAAAAACAACTTCTGTAACATTTTTCAAAATGTCTTCCTAGCTAACGTTTGGAAACTAGATTCTACCATTTTCTCCATTACTTTTCCCTCTACTTTCTGTTGTCTACTCCTGTCAGCAGATAAAATAGTCCGTGATGTCTAATAATTGCCAATGTGGAAGCCACTTCCAGCCTTTATTTACATTAGTGGCAGACACTTCTGGATACTTTTTCCATAAAATATTCATTTATTACATGTCATTTCTCTTCCAGATATTTCTGCTCCTCTATTCTTTTCCTTTTCTCTTTTATAGAATCCTCCCCTCCTTATTATTTTATTTTTTCCTCAGTTAACAGTGGAGGTTGTAATCTGTGGCCAACCCTTCATTATGTGGTTGTTCAGCATAGTTCCAACATGTCACTGTTTCCCATTAAGTTGTCAATTCTTTCAGGAGAGAATGTCTGTTTCTCAATTCTAGTCTCAGAATTGACACAGAAAGCATCAACAAAGGGATTAATAAGTTTAAAGAATGAAGCAATAGGGTATTTAACCTAACTCAGTGGAGTACAACGAAGAGTCTACAGTCTTCAACTGAGCTTACTGCTCTACTATTTACCATTTCTTTGACCTTCAATATGTCATTTATCTTCTCTATTTTTATGTTTTATTGAAATAACGTTTATATGTTTATATGGCTTTAATATATACAATTTACTTTTTATTTTAGCTTTTTATAAATCTAGCTTCTCTAGATATTTACTGCTTAACCCAGTGAAGAAATTACATGATTAATAAATGGAAGAAGGCGCAGTTTACATTTCCAATATATGTTTTGTTGAGTTGTAATAGTACCTCGTTTCTATTTTAATGGCATCACCTAAAGACTTAAAGAGGAAAGGGAAATAATCTAGTGTTAACTTTGAGTCACCCCCTGAGACTCTAGGACCTAGTAAGTGTTCTTTTAATATTTGATCATTGTGGATAAGAAAATTGCTGCATGTAAATTAATGCCATTGTGTGATGGAGTGTTTCCTATGGTAGAATGTATTGGGTACATATTAAGTAACAAGGGTTGTTCTCTCTGCCTGTGTGTCTTCTACCAGAGCCTCATGTTTCTTATCTTATACCAAGCATCTGTTCACATGTACCTGGCTCTGAAGGGTCTTCTCTGCCTAGTCCATTTACAACACAATTCTTCCAGCCTGAGGTTCTATTCTATCCCTTTACCTGTAATAATTTTGTTTATGGCAAATCTTTGTGCCTGTTGCAATAAAGTACAAGCAGTAAACTTTTGTACTTTTCATTTTTTATGTCTTTCCACTAGAACATGCCCTGGGAAGGCAGAAACCTTTTGGCAGTGGCATACCAACCTAGCCTGGGATCCAAGAAAACACAATTAGCACCAAATTAATATTCATAAAGTGAGTGGAAAGCATGATATTTTACTCAATTTTACCCACCAACCCTGTGTGGGAAGCACTCATATTGACCCATTTTATAAAATAAGAAGGATTAACATAGGATATCTATTGTATTAGGTATTTAGAATAACTGGATGAAGGAATGCACTGGTTTAAATGAAGATGCCTAGATCATCATTGGCCCCTTGTCTGTTGGGAGGGAAAGATAATAAAGAGAGTAAGATATTTGCCTTGCACCTGGTCAACCTGGGTTTGATATCCAGCATTCTATCTAGGTTGGATCTCCAGCATCACTTACGGTCCCTCGAGCACTGCCAGGAGTGATGCCTGAGTTCAGACCAGTAAGCCCTGAACACCACTGAGTGTGGCCCCAAAACAAAACTCACAAAACAAAAGGGGCCTGTCAAGAAGGAAGACAAGAGACAAATGGCAGTCAAGAGAGAGGTATGGTAGAAAATCTGGGAATATTTGTGAAGGATGTTGACACTGGTTTTGGAACCAGTGCTAAAATATTTTATGTTAAAATTCAGTTATGAATAACTAAAATTCTTCTTTTTCTTCTTCCTTTTTTTTTTTGTCCCCCAATTCACAATACAGACCAGGCAAAGGGCCTGGGTTGAGGTATATATGGGGTGCATTTACTGTACCTCCTCTTTCTATACAGTCAGTGTAAAGAACACAGTCTGTGTTAAGAATTGGGAGGCCTTATTTTTCTTTTTTTTATTTTTTAATATATATATATATATATATATATATATATATATATATATATATAAAATCATTCACCAGTGCAACATTCCCATGACCTTCCCAAGTGTCCTTCCTCTTTTCCAAGTCTCCTTCTTAAAATGGCGATAATGATATCTTTTAAATTGGGGATCCTGCTTTTTTCATAGAACCTTGGGACACGGATTACTTTATTGTACCACGCATTCCCACATTTTCCTATAAAACTAAGAAGAGAGGATTAAAGAAAAGATTTCCAAGTGGGGAAATAAATGAAGACAGAAATAAATAAGGACAAAACTAAATATCCAAGAGAAAGTCAATGATAATAGAATCGAGGGACCTAAACTTTAACAACCTAAACTTAAAGGGACTTATTATATTGGCAGGTCAGAGGGGCCAAAGAGTGATGATATAGGCTGCACTCTGGGACCATTAGTGAAGGGAGCTTGACTCTGGTCGTGGGAAGGGCCTTGACTCACTGTATAACTCAACTTCAACTATGAAGGATTCTGTTGATCACAATTGTTTTAATAAAATAAATTTTTAAAAAATCAGCTCAGGGGCCAGACGATGGCACAGCAGTAGGGTGCTTGCCTTTCATGCAACTAACCCAGGACAGACCTCAGTTTGATCCTCAGAGTCCCATATGGTCCCCCAAGCCAGGAGCAACTTCTGAGTACATAGCCAATAATAACCCCTGAGTGTCACAGGGTGTGGCCCCCCAGAAAAAAATCAGCTGAAATTTAAAAAAAGGGGGCAGTAAAAAAATAAAAGGCAGTAAAGTGACTAAGTCAGTACGTGACAGCGCTCCTTCATCTCCTCTACACCCCACCTCCACTACAGCGTCTAGTTGTCTATTTTCCCCAATTGGGCATTTCTGGGTTTCACTGGGAAAATAGTGAGGGGAGTTTTATATTTTTCTCCACTACAGAGAGAGACAAACACTTTCCCAGAGCAATAGCTAGTCATTCTCTGTCAATGCCGAGACCCCAGAGGAGAGAGATTTACTGAGCTATTGCAGGACCGACACAGATGAGCTGAGGAACTGACTCCTTAACTTTGCAGACTATGTATAATAAATCATTTTTTCATCCATGATGTCACTTGACTCTGATTTACGCTGTGATTCCCAATCTGCAGGAAAAGAAACAAAAGATTGAGAGGTTAAGTGATCTGTCCCAGAGGAAGTTTTCCAACTCAGTCTAGCTTCACCTTTTAACTTGTCTCCAGGGGTAGTAAACAGATTAGAGCCAGAAGGGGATAAGGAAACAGCCCAAGGGGTTCTTACAACCAGGGCACAAAATACTATTGTCATTTTTGCTGGAATAGAGCTTTCTGAAATACCAATTACTTGACCTGCTGGGCAAGGTTTACTCCATTTGCTAAGTTCCTCCTCCTTTTTTTTTTTTTTTTTTTGGTTCTGGTGTGTGTGTGTGTGTGTGTGTGTGTTTGTTTGTGATCCACACCAGGTGGTACTCAGGGATTACTACTGGCTCTATACTCAGGAATTACTACTCAGGAATTACTCCTGGCAGTGCTTAGACCGTAAGGTAGTGCTTCTCAATTATTTTCTGTCATGCCCCCCTAGGAAGAAGAAAACATTTTTCACGCCCCCCCCCCACTGCGCATCTGTGAATAGTATTTTTATTTAAAAAAATCTTTAACCTGCAAAAAAATTATATATATATATATATAAAATAATTTGAGCTGATTTTTTAATCAGAGGTGATGTCCGGAATAATGGCCACAATGAGCACGTTTTGCCATGCATGGCTTGTCGAAGCCGGGTTTGAAGCAGGACACAGCGACTCTCAGCTCCAGAGACATACAGAGACATAAACACGGGGCTTAGCTTGTTATGACAGGTTGCCGAGGTCAGTCAAGCCCCCTTCACGGAGCCTCGAGCCCCCCCTGGGGGCGCGTCCCACTATTTGAGAACCACTGGATGCCAAAGACCAAATCCTGGTTGATCTTGTGAAAGGCAAGTGCCCTACCTGTTGTACTATTACTTTGACCCCTCGCTTTCTGATCTTTAAGAAGATAGTAATGAAACAACAAATGGCCAAAGGAATCATAACTGAACATTTTGTCTTTAGAACTTTTACATGGAAGGTGGGACGAAGGGGTCCTTGGGACACTGGTGGAGGAAAGGAGGCTCTCTGGCATTGGGTGTGGTGTTGGAAATAATATAAGCAAGAAAAGTATGGTTAGCTTTTGTAAATCCAAGTACTTTAATTTAAATGATATATTTAAATTTAATTAAAATTTAATTAAAATAATATACTTTAATTAAAATTATGTATCTGTTTAATTAAATAGATACATACTTTTTAAAAATAGTTGGTCATTGTATTATACTGAATGTAATCCAGAGAGGTAGCATCTCCAGCAGGGTAGAGCTGGTATTTCTAAGGTGAATCTTGAAGCCAGGCAGCCATCTGACAAACAGCTCTCTGGCATCTTGCTCCAGGTGGAAATGGTGGCATCTTTGCATTGATACCTAAGTCATTTGTCACAGGCATGCTGGGCTTTACTAGAATCAGAGACAACTCTTACCATATCAAAAATTATATCAAAATGTTGATGAAACATTTTCTAATGGGAGTTTGGGTTTTTTTTTTATTTTAATTATGACAACAAAGATGCAAAGAAAGAGGACAGAGTAAAGTTACAGTGGAAGCACAGTCACCCATAAACAGAATTCTCGGTAATCCCATCAATGATATCCCAGCCTTGAATTTTCAGCCAAAGAACATTAAGAAAAACAAAACTGAACCCATGTACAATACAATTACTTTGTCCCTCAAATCCCCAGTTGTGGTACATACTATTTCTTAGCAGCACACAATATAATCTAAAGACATTAGACTTATGTAACTCCTTAAACATTGAGGGCAAATACATTTATCTAGTTTCATGCACATGGTTACTAGTTTAAGTTAACCTCAAAAGTTTTTAGTGGGTTGTTTTTCTTAAGGATTGGAGTCAAGGGAACAAAGTAAAAAACGGTGTTAGTGTGGCATTTGTTTGCATAGGCCCACCAAAATATAAGGGACATGGAAAGAAAAATTATGGCCTAAATACAAGGAGACCCTAGCCCTGAAGTTTTCTGGCACAGGACCGACTCTAGGCTCCAGGCAAACTAGTTTGTCCAATCCAAGTCATCGTCTGTAGTGGCAATACACCTCCATTCCTCACATAGTCTCTGTTGTTGGTATCATGCATCTGTATTAAAGATCCTGGAGTCTGCATATCCCATATTGCAGTCAGGATGGTGCAGAGCATCCTCTTGATTCACCTCACACTTAAGGGGCAATAGAGAGAACCATGCCCTGTAGAGCAGGTCATTGTTGTTGTCAAGTCTTCTCAGTGTAATCGGAAGTCTCTTTTTAGGAGGTCAATGTCAGACCCTTGGTAGTGTCTTTCCTGGTAGAGGATTGCTTCCAGCTGTTGCTATAAAAGACCTTGGATGTTTCGTAGATAGCTTGCCTGGTTCTATCGTGAATGGAGGATGCCCATTCTTCTGAGGCCTGTGCCAGGTCATTATATCAATGTTCAGGGTGTAAGGTACATTGTACTGAGATTTGTGTGTTCCTACCTCTATTAGATAAGAACTTATCTGTATGTATAGTGTTTTCCCATTTTAATGCGTCTATGCAAACAAGGATCAATGCCATGTAGCATTATCAGCGCATCTGGAGGCTATAGGAACAAGACCAGCAATTTCCATGACATAGTTCAATCATAGGCATTAAACTGTGGGACAGTTCCACCAACAATCCTTACTGAACAGCTTACAAAGAAAAGACAAGATGAAAAGTGGATAGAAACATCATGGTAGAAGGATATATAGAGAGTTATATCAGTTAAAGAAAATACCCATAAAATATTCAAAAGATATATGTGTTCAATATGTGTTCAATTTATGTCCTTCTAAATAGTTCTGGGATTGTTAGATACACTGTATGTCTTTGGTCTGAGATTAGAACTGTGTGTTACTGAAATTAAGAAGGGTAAATCTGGGTTTGCAACATGTAGACTGGTATGAAATTGCCAGTGACAGCCTGAGTATAGCTGAGCAGCTATCTGCCACCCCCCAGATCAAACTCCACCCCCTAAGCCAATCTCTGAAGCCGGCCTGGAGGTGGGGAAAACCCAGGGTGCCCCATCAGGTCCTCCCAGGAACCCACCTGGGGATCCGGAGGATAGAGGGAGAGGGGGGTCGGGTGACCCAGGTCTGGGCCCCCCTACCCTAGGCCGGGCCAAGAGACCTCTGGCACATACGGAGGTCTGCCAAAGGCCAGCCTGTGCCGGCTGAAAATCCTGCTCTAGGAAGGGCAGCCAAACATTTTTATGTCATGTATTATTGTTTCTCAGACCAAATTTAGCTTCCAGAAAATATTTATCTGGACTACACAATTCTATTGTTTTTATTTTGTATTTGTTTCTATTTTCAAACCCAGTCGTGCTCTGGGAACCATGTAGTGCCAGTGATCAAACCTGGGTCTCCTGCACACAAAGCATGCTCTCAGGTCACTGAGTTGAACTATTTTTCCTGTCCTGCTTTTAAGATATTTACTGAGAACCAGAGAAGTTAGTGAATATAGAGTATTTGCCTTGCATGTGACTTTCTAGGATTTGATCCCTGCCATATTATGCTGAGACTTGTCAGGAATAATTCCTGAGTTCAGATTTTGGAGTAACTTCTGAACATCACTGAGTGTGGCCCTAAATTCCAGTAAAATAAAATGCTTATTGAAATGCCATTGGTTTATTGGACTATTTTAGGATTATAACTTTCTAAAATATATGTTACCACACTAAACTCACCACCAAAGTGCTGATACACTCCCACCACTGAGTACTAGGCCCTGTCTGTGCTTTCTACCTTCTCTAACATTAATAACCTGATTGGTTCTGTGATCTGAGTCTTGGGACACTTTTTTTTATTGAACTTCGCCTCTTCAGTTGCTTCATTATTTTTTTATATGCAATATGTGAGTGAGATGATCCAACATCTGATTTTCTCCTTTTGATTCATTTGCTTAGCCAATTCTTTTGCTTTTAAATAGACCTGACATCCTTAGTGGCAGAGCATGGCTCTCTTCCCCTCTATGAGCAGGGCAAGTAATCTCTTTTTCTTTCTTTCTTTTTTTTTTTTTTTTTTTTTTTTTTTTGGTTTTTGGGCCACACCCGGCAGTGCTCAGGGTTACTCCTGGCTGTCTGCTCAGAAATAGCTCCTGGCAGGCACAGGGACCATATGGGACACCGGGATTCGAACCAACCACCTTTGGTCCTGGATCGGCTGCTTGCAAGGCAAACGCCACTGTGCTATCTTTCCGGGCCCAAGTAATCTCTTTTTCATTAGTTTGTTTTGGAGGCTTTAATATACCAGGTCTTTGCCTTAAATGGTTTAAGATTTAACAATATGGAGTCTTGATCATGTTACCTTGTGAGTTTTCTAGATCAGGTCCTCATAAAATACCTGTGACATTTATAATTAATAACATGAAGAGAAACAGAATTTTGACCCCCATCCCACGTAGTCTCTTATCTCAATTGCTAGTCACAGTATATCCTATTATTTCTTAAATAGAAGCTTGGTCTAGAAAGTATTGGAATACTTTCTTGAACCTCCAGAGAGTCTTTTCTTTTACCTCCAGAGAGTCTCTTTAAGCAGTTTTGGGGAGGAGCCTGAAATTCTACAATTCTTTTTTTTTTTTTTTTTTTTTTTTGATTTTTGGGCCACACCCGTTTGATGCTCAGGGGTTACTCCTGGCTATGCGCTCAGAAATCGCTCCTGGCTTGGGGGGACCATATGGGACACCGGGGGATCGAGCCGCGGTCCGTCCTACGCTAGCGCTTGCAAGGCAGACACCTTAACTCTAGCGCCACCTTCCCGGCCCCGAAATTCTACAATTCTTACAAGCTTCCAAGGATCCTGAAGCCTGAGCCACAGAGCAAACAGGTGTGCAAATTGGTTACCATCTACAGAAGTCTTTTAAATGACTCGGAGTCTCTGTCCATCCTAAAAACTGTAGCAATTCATTTCCTGTTGGTTGTGAAGAGAGCTTCAGAAGGAGACATACACGCAAATTCGCAAATCTTTAGTAAACTTGCTTCCATTACACCATTTCTCTCTATAGCTCTGGGCTAGCTGAGTAGAGAGAGGTAAGCTAATGTGCTTTAATGAATATTTCTACAAGCTCATTAAGGAAAGATGTATCTGGCTTAATGAGAAAACAATTTTCTTCTCTACTCCCACTGCTAAGGTTAAGAACTCCCAAGGTCAAAGCTAAACCATTCCCAAGCTGCCTTCTTACAACGCTCCCTTGATGTTGATTAAGGATAAGTTATTGCAGATTCAAATGGGAGATGGAGGTGGGGGGGGAGGTGGTGGAGGAAAAATTGAGTCTACAATCTAAAGTGATGAAAATAATGATATCAAACCATTTTAAAAAATGCATTTATCTATTTAGGAGACCAATGTTCACCTCCCTTTGGGGCAAGTGATTTCATAGCACATTGTATTGTGGTGCCAGATAAAACCATTGAAAAAAATCTTATCCACAAAATTAGGAAGTAGTGAACTATAAAATTGCTAATTATTTTCTAGTAAATTTACTTTTAAATAACTGTAGACATCAATTACAGGCACCATTAGGCACCATTAAGCACTGGGTGTGTTTACCAAACAAGGGCAGTGCATTGCGGATTCTTGGCCTATCCGTATGGTCTCATCATTCATGTTCACCCTCCTTCCTACTCCTTGCCCAGCCCTCCTCCAAGACATGGCATCAATATCGAGAGCTGAAATTAAACTCTGTAAATTATGGCAGATTGCTGCCATTTCAAGTGTCACTGCCCAGTCAAACCCCAGGTGTCTTGAATAAAAGTTAGTTTAGGGGAAGATTTTAATTCTAATTGTCAGTTCGGGTACATTCTCAAACCCAGTATATTTAGACCATTGCACCTGGAGGAAACCAAAACAAATAAAGCCGAGCACAACCTTTATGCCAGGATTTCAATTCTGAACAATTACATTAGAAACTTTTTTTTAAATGTAATATATTCCAAGAGGTAATAATGTGGGTCTGAAGGTGAACACCCACAGCCTCCCTCTTTCCCAGCTACCTGTTCAGATCTTCCAGACTCTGTCTCCAGTGCATAGAGCTGAATGGAGTTTTAAATTAAATATTTAATTAAAAATGGAGTTTTTAAATTAAACCAGAATCATATTATGTTTGCTCAACTATAATTGGGATCTTCTCAGGTGAGTCTTCCTGCTCATTAGATACAATGCTTGGTGACCACATCATCTCTTATTTGCATCTATCTCTTTTCATGGTTTAATTGATCATGCTGTATCACAGCACGATATATATATATCAACATAGCATATATATGTATATATAGCATACAGGCTATATTCTAGATTTAGAATTCCCTAGAATTATGGAAGAACTTCAAGTTCTTCACCTGTTAGATAGATAGATAAAGGGCTGGCATTGGGTTACATGTACTGTCCTGGTACAAAGTTACACAATGCTCTAGTATAAGGCTTTGGGGAGCTTAGCTTGACTCTGTCACTCACTTGGAAGCTATTTGGCTTTATTATGCCTCATTTCATCTCAGTTACTTTTTAAGGTTTCTGGGAGGATAAAATAAGTAAATACATAAAAAGATGCCCAGAGCATCGGAGAGAAGTACATGGTAACTCCCATATAAAAGCATAGAACATAAAATCTAATTGACAGTAGAAATGCTCTACCTCATTTTTGTGCTTCCTCATAAAGGAAAGAAATTTTCAATTCTTCTAACTTCTCAAGAATGCTGTAAAAGAAAGTTTCCACTCACTTTTCTGCTTTTCACATAAGAAGGAAGAATAGCCAATGTAATAGATGAAAACATGAGATAGTGCGTAATACGTGGTAGTAAATTTTGTCACCTTAGACACCATGGCACACATTCTCTTGATATATGTGACCTGCCTATACTTGGAAGAACTGGGAGAGATGGCTTCATTCACTCAGCTTTCTTACATTCAACTCTGAATCAGCCACAAGGTAATAGGAAATATAAATTTAGGTAAAGTACAGACCAGGTTCTCTAAATGAAAACTTTCAATTGAGGAAATGTGTCAAGAAGTATAGGTTTTAATGGTTAAGATATCATGTGGTTCTGTTTAGTCAGGCCCGAAAAAAGAGGGAAGTAGGCCTGAAGTACCAGAATCCCACATAGCAAGTTGATTCTATTTCTCTCCACTCTTTTGGCTCAATTCAGAAGAAAAAAAGATTCTGTATAGGTGTTTCCACTTAGGGCTGAAACTCCCACTGTTTATTCTATTGTACTCTTGCATTAGAGCCCAAGTGGTCCCCATATTAAATGATTTTCACATTGAATGAGAAATTTTCACATGGAACGATACACATTGGATTGAGAAAATGGATGCTTACCATGAGTTTGGTCCCAGGGTTGCATTATAACTTGGTTTTAGTCATACCTTGACGACTGAATTCAATTCCTCATATTGTTCTTGAACACATTTTTTTATGCTTTCTCTTAGATTATTTCGTGGACTACCTAAG
Organism: Suncus etruscus; assembly: GCF_024139225.1. Taxonomy (NCBI): domain Eukaryota; kingdom Metazoa; phylum Chordata; class Mammalia; order Eulipotyphla; family Soricidae; genus Suncus; species Suncus etruscus. The sequence goes on along the minus strand of NC_064862.1, from coordinate 62,706,150 downwards.
AATTCCAGTACATCTTATCATGAAATATATTCCCCCATATTGACAGGAGCCAATTCTTTCCATTGGCATCACACTGCAAAAAATAACATTTCTATTAAAAAATAATGACTATTTTGGTGAGATTTTTTTGGGCTCAATTTAATCGACTCTTAGGCATAGAGAAGGAATCAGGTCTTGATACAATGAGATCATGTAAATTCCCATGTGCTACATTAATATTAAATTCTAAATGCATTTGTTATGAACTCAGCAAATATTTGGGGTCAGTGAATGGGATGTTGTAATGATTTCTCCCTAGCATGGTGTATAGCTTAGGGCAAACAGCTATAAAAGGAGAGACTGAGAAGACTAATTGATCTTTGTGTTATGACATTTTATCCCATTGACAATTATAAAATCAATATAATAATAATTTGGGAAGTTTGAAAAACAATAAAATAATTTCCATAAATACCAATTTCAGATACATTTCAAATTTCATTTTTGTGTATTTCTTCCCTTCTAGCCACAATACACACAAGCTATTCACCATTTGCAATTATTGCTTTCTTCATTATTTATTGCTTTAATCAATAAATGATTACTTGACTATTAATATGCACAGAGCATTCTTTTGAAAGGGTCAAAGCCAAGGAAGCTGTAGTCCCTGACCTTAACCAACTCACAAATTAGTAAGAGAAACAGACATATACACAAATCATTGCAACATAAAGTGGTAACTACACTGACAGAGGTTAAACCTCATGTCTGAATATAAATAATGAGGATAATAGCCTGATTCTTCCTGCTGTCTCAAAATCTATCAAATGGGTCTGGTAATTTCAGGATCCTAGGCAACACTGTCATACTGAAAGGCTTTAAACTGAATCAATTTTTCATAATTCTCTAATCAGTGGCAGCATTTAGGGTGGGGATAGGATAGGACACTAAGAGATTTTACAAAATGAAACTTTTGAATCCTGGGTCTAGAGATACTTAAGAAGGGTTCAAGCACTAGCCTTGCAAGCTACCAACTCCAATTCTCAAGTCAGTCCCAGTCATCTACCAGGAGTGGTCTCTTGACTACTGCCAACAGTGAGCCCTGACCACACAGTCAAGAATCATCCCTGAACATTTATAAGTGTAACACGATGCTCCAAAAAGAAACTAAAGAAAAAATATAAGCCAGACGTATTGTTTTTTGTTGTTGTTGTTGAAGGCACTATAACTCCTTTATTTTCATAAAAAATTTTTATAACATCATGAGTTACCAAGTCGTTCATACAGTTATTTCAGGTCTTAATGTTCAAACACCAATCCCTCTACCAGTGTGACCATCCCTCTAGCAATGCCTCCAATTTTCCACTCACCACCACAAGTTGCCCCCTTGCAAACACAAACAAATTTACTTCATATTGTTGGTCATAACACAAAGACTAATGGAATGATCAAAACTTAGATCAACAAGGGTCCATTTGTTATACCATAATTGTTATACCTCACAGTGGTGCTACAAAAGTCATATCTAAGGATTTGTTGGGCTGTGGTTGGTGCTAGCTGAGCTTTCATTTAGGCTCACTGAGCATGGCAGTCTTTTTTTTTTTTTTTTTTTTTTTTTTGAGCATGGTAGTCTTCTATGCAACTTTCTCATCAGATTTGCTGTGATCTTACTGGGCTGACACTACTATGAAATTTTGAAACTTCTGACTGTGCTGTTCAGGGTCTATAAATTTGCTGGCTTGGAAGTTTAAGAAGGTTAAATTGTGTACCAACTATCTCCATGACTCTTTTCATTCTATAAAATCAAAACTCTGTCTTCTGGCTGAAGTAATAGTGGGTAGGGCACTTGTATACAGTAAACCCAGGTTTGTTCCCCAGCACTGCATATGGTCCCCTCAGCCCACAGGAATGATCCCTGAGCTCAGAGTCAGGAGTAAACCCTGATCATCACTAGGTGTTTCCCTCTAAAAAAAATACTCTGTCCCTATTTAGCAACAAATTGTCATTATCCCTTACCCCAAACTCTTGTAACTACCATTCTCATTTCTGACTTGGTGAGGCTTGACAATTCTTGGCACCTCAAATTGGTGAAATCACAACACATCTGTCTCTTTGTGATTGGCTTATTTCTCATAGCTTAATATTCTTACATCTACCCCTCTTGTAGCCTATGTCAGAATTTCCTTCTATTTTAAGGCTGAATTCTATTTCATGACATGGTTATAATTCATTATGCACATACATTCATTCATTAATGAGCACTTTGACAGCTTTTGATCTTTAAGTTGATCTTATTTCTAGTAAATAAATAAATAAATAAATAATCCTTGATTCAACTTGATTGTTAGAGAAAAAAAGAAAACCTAGTTTCTGTTTCCGGTTTCTGTCTTGGGTGTGTTACTGATCTTAGCAAGTCACCAAATCATTCTAAGTGATTTCTGTTTTTCAAAATGAGTCAGAAGATTAAGATTTTTATATAGTAATATATAATATATAATAATAGATATTTATAGAGATATGTATGTCAACAAGCTGATTATATATCTTTTTTTTTTTTGGTTTTTGGGCCACATCCGGCAGTGCTCAGGGGTTACTCCTGGCTGTCTGCTCAGAAATAGCTCCTAGCAGGCACAGGGGACCATATGGGACACCGGGCTTTGAACCAACCACCTTTGGTCCTGGATCGGCTGCTTGCAAGGCAAACGCTGCTGTGCTATCTCTACAGGCCCGAGTATATATCTTTATACTAATAAATTATAATCTTTAAAAAAATTATTTTTAGAAAGATGAAGTCAACCTGGCCCTGATTTGAAACTTTATGATAATATGCCCTTGGTAAGTTCCGCTCTGCCCAGTTTTCTTATCTGTAAAATTGGGGTCTGTCAGGCTACCTCCTCCTGGAGCTAATAACAATGCAGTATAGAAGATCTCTCCCAGATGTACTGGCTCTTCTTTGTTCCCTCCACTCCTTTATACTATAGATTTTCTGGGGACTTGTTCAAATTTCCATGAGTATAGCTGAAGGCCTGAACTCTCAAGACCAAATATCTCTAGCCAAATTTGAAAATTTGAAGGCTAGTTCTAGCTGTTCTGGGTGGTAGCAACTGGTGTTTTTCGGAAGTGGGGAGGCCTCAGATGATATTTTATAATAGGGGAATGGATGTGTGGTCTGAAAAATATCTGAAATATTAGGGGTGTGCTGCATAAAATTTGGGACAGGAAAGTGGGCTCTTAGTGCTACTTAGATAAGCCCATTTAGCTATGAGGTGATAAAATATGTGGTTGTTTTGTTTTTGTGAGTTTTCTTTGGCTAGTTTCATTTGGTTCTCCCAATGAGGCCCATGGTCATAGGGACAGTAGAATCAATGTTCTCTTCATTGAGGATAATAATGATGCTTCCTTCCCAGGGCTGTTAATGTATGTGAAAACATCCCCACACTCAGACTTGTTTCCTGATATTGGCTCATTATAGGTAGATGACAAAATCACCAATTCAATAGTCTCTTTTTCTTGCACTTAAAGTTTTCAGGGCTTAAAAATAATCATAATGTTGAGGAAAAAACCATCATTGCTTAGGATATTGGTCCTGTCTGAGCATTTTGCTAAGTGCTCTGTATGGCTATCTCATACTTTAGCAGTCCTAAAAGCCAGGGCCTATTAATATCACAATGTGGACTGGCCAATTCTGCCAAACTAGGCTCTGTTTGGGAGCTGAAAATGGCAGGAAGAGAAGCTGGCTAGGTAGCTCCTGGGTTACAACATTGGGGAGCTGCCACGGTGCATATAATGTAAAACCAGGCCCCACAAAGGGTAGAAAGAGTGATACTACAGCAAGAATTAGACCACTCCATATTAATAGGTAGCAGATTTAATAACCAAGGGGACTTAAGAGGATTCCACTTTAGTAGTCACAAGATGAGTATTTTTCATCATGGGTCTTCCAAATCAGAAAAAGTTATATACAAATCACTGGGATTTGAACACTGTCCAAATGGTCTCAATACCACTATCCCCAGGCTATATCCTATCTGGAGTATCTAAAGAGCAGGAAAGGTAAACAGCAATAATGCCAAGGTCAGCCCAGAGAGAAATAAGCTCCATATGCATGGGTCAAACTTTCTGGTCCAACTCACATTCACTGCTCGTTGAAAAGAAACTCACCTCCTCCTGTTTCCATTCCTATACCTCTAAAAAAGAACTCTGCTGGTCTGCCTCATATTTCTGACTTCTGTGAGGATAGAATGTACCCGTACATAGTTTAACACAAAACATATTATTCAGAAAAGCTGTTAGTCCTTTCTCCTTTTTAAGGTCAATGCAATGTACTGAATTATGTCTCCCCTAATTCTTAAAGAGAAGTTCTAACTATTGATAACTCATAATGTGACTATAGACACTAATTAATTATATCTTACAGAAATCTAGAAATACTTGTCATATACAATAAGATGTTTTGAGAGTAGGAAAGAGCACCTTTGTGTAATCTTTATTGTAGTATAATGCTATAACTATTCTCTTATATTGCTAGTTCTTGCTGTTAATCTCTTACTATGCTTAAATATAAATTCCAGTTTATCATAGATATATGTATGTAGGGAAGCATAGTAAATGAATGTAGTAAATATAGGATTTAGTACTCTCTGCAGTTTCAGATATCTACTGAGATTTGGGGACACATTCCTGAGATTTAGGAGGAGGCTTAGAGTCTTAAGAGAGGTGGTTAAAGAGGTTGAGGATATAGCTCAATGATAGAGCATATGCCTCACATTTATCAGGCTCTAGTTCGATCTGAGCACCCATTAAGGTAAATAAGGTCAGAAGATGGGTATCGACCCAATCTGGCTGTGTCCTTTTGGGAGATTAGCTCACAGACATGCATAAGCAGAAGTGAGACATGCAATAGTAGAAGTGCTATTTTGTTATGGCATGTTAGTAAACAGATACAAACTATTAGAACCATAGACAGGGTGAGTAAATCATGCAAACTTGCTTTCTTTGGAGGACTCCTTTCTTTGGATATGCAGCTCTGGCATCTTTTTTTCTCATGGCAATCATAACATTAGATTTCAACTTAGTTACCTCTTTAAAGGTCTTATGTCCAAATTCTCATAAATTGAGGTTTATGCGAGTTCAAATTTCAATATGTGAGTTTGGAAGGAATAGAATTTAGCCCACAAAATAGCCCTAGCATACTAACACAATCTCTGAGCAGCATGGAATATTTAAATTTGGGGCTAACCTTAATTTAGGGGTAAGAGGGCTGATCAATAGTTATTTCTTGTGGATAAATTTACTAGTCCCTTACTAAACAACTTCTAAAGATTCATTGATGTACTAAGAGCCATCCTCCATGCTTCAGTCTACAATGAAGATTGAGGGTTGTCAGAGTGTATTCTCTTTCTTGATAACAAGCTTTGTGTCCCATCTATATCCCAATTCTATAGTCACATGAACAGCACTATACACTATTGTAACTCACGTAGTCAAAAAAAATCTGACTATAATAGTTTCTTGGTAATTATTATATTAATTAAAATATAAGTTCCTAGTTCTGCACTCTAATTTTAATTCTCTAAGTTAAAATGAAACCCACAATTCAACCCCAGTCCCCATATCTCTGAAGTATATTAGACAGCTTCGGTTCAGGTGGAAAAGTAATGTATTTTTGAACCCCAAACCAGCCTGCATTAGGGAAGTAGATTCAACTCCTATAGTCAAACAGGTGATGTACTTTGCTTCTTCCATAGGATCATTCTGGGTATCTTCACTTAACTATTTGCATGGCAATTAGTCCAAATTATAACATGTCATAGAAAAAGTATGGATGAAGTAGCAGTAAAAATGGGGCAAGATAATTTGTGGTGATGGGAGAGATTCAATTTCATTGTGGGGATAACAAGATGGTGTGTATCAAAGAGAATTATGCCTGGATTTGGTTCCAAACACAGAGATAGGAAAGAAGGAGTTAGAGTAGGGTATGGCAGACAATCAACTGGGAGAAAGAAAAGCAAATGTAAAGTTCAAAAGTCAAAGATCTGGGTTAATATTTACTGATGTCATAAACTGACAAATTTATGAAACTAAGTGACTTTAACCCATGCTGAGCCTGTTTTCTTACAGTCATACTTGAATTGCACATTTGTAAGTAGATTTTAATATGATTATGTCTACAATTATCCATCAGATAGCCTGGTATAGAAAATACTTAATACATGTTAATCATCAATGCAGTTGTCAGTATTAAACAGAATAGGAGAACTTTGGCATTGGGTTAATCAATTTCTCACAAGAGAATGACCTAGAAACCCAGTTATATGCAATGGCCAGTATAGACCAAAAGGCCAGAGGAAACTGCACCATTTGAAGGACAAAGGCCCAACAAACTTATATGTGCAGGGAGAAACTTATTTTGAAAGTCATGTCCATGCTTCAGACCCTAACAGTGCCTCCAGGTCCTCCTTGCCAATGATAAACCAGATCGGCAAATACAACTTTGATCCTAGAGAGGGAGAAGAGATGAAATTCCCTTGGGAGAAAACTTATAAATCCTAGTTTCAAAAACTATCAAGTCTATTTCCTTCTATGACTTCAAGAAGGAAATATATTTCTGCCCTTGGCCCTGTCTTTATGATTTAGGATTGTGAAATATATGTTACTGCTACAGAAACACATTGAGATTTGAGGGAACACTTGTGCTATGAAGCTTCTGCTGTTCTCACTTTGGAAAGCCTCTCTCCCAGATGTTTGGGTAACACACTCTTTCTTCATTTTATCTTTGCTCAAAGGTCATCTAAAGCTATCCCCCAAATAAAGGGGAGAATGCATATCATACATAAAATAGCACCCTCTTATTTATAATTTAGTTTATATTCCCTGACTATTCCATAGACTCCATTGCTACTACCCAACCACATGGCTTTGTGCTGTGAATTTGCTATCTCTCTATTTATTGTACGATTTAGGACATATGTTTTCTTTGTCATGTTATCCACTAATAGCTTATTAAATGATAATGGAGGAGTGAATGAAATGTCTGCCCTTCAAGTCTTGCTCTTCTTTAGCTTCCCATAGATTTATAAAATGTCTTTCCTAAAAGAATAATGAAGAATATTTGCATCTTCCTTCTTTCGGCACATTTCTGTTTATATAGATTTATTTTATTTATAAAACTATGTCTATATTATATGAACTACTAGGAAGTCTGAGTTTTCACTCACCATAGGCCATAAACATTTTCTTGGAGCAATAAATATTTTAGCTGTAGTCATAGTATAGTATACTTGATCTTTTCTTTGCATTTTATAGTTGCCAATTCTCTATTACAGTAAATAAAATAAAAGATTAGTTATTATAGCCATGTAATGAATTGCTCCCAAATCCTACTGGTTTAAACATATATTAAATTATATCACAGTGTTTGGTCAGGAAAAACATACATAATACAGCTCAGCACATCTCAACCAGAGACCACAAGGGTGTTGTATGTGTCGTTAGTATATTCTAAGGTGAAAAACCTCACAATTTGGGGACCACAGCATGAAACTGTCAGAAACGGTTAAACCTATAGGAAAGAAACAAATTGAGAAGGTGCAGTGAGTCAGAAAAGTCAGAAAAGCATTAAGAATACTGCTTTAGATGATACCACTGAATCATCTCTCACAGACTGGATCAAGAGGTTAGTTGTGGGGCCAGAGTGGTAGCACATAATAGGGCATTTTCCTTGAACCCAGGATGGACCGGGTTCAATCGACAGCATCCCATATGGTCCCTCGGCATACCAGGAGCAATTTCTGAGCATAGAGCCAGGAGTAAAACCTGAGCACCCAATATAACAAACAAACAAACAAACAAAAAAGGTGTTTGCTTGAACTGTGGTCTTCTCTTAAGGCTCGACTACAGAGAATCTGCCTCCTAGATGATTTGTGCAGTTGTCAGAATTCAGTTCTTTGTAAGGATGCCTTGTAAGGGCTAACTCTTGCCTGGAGGTAACCTTGGTCCCTGTCCATCTAGGTCTGTGTAGGACAGCTCACAGGCTAGTGTGTTACGTTATCTGAGCAAATAAGGGGGTAAAATTTGACTGAGACAGAGACAGAAAAAAGTATCATTTGTTTGTTTTTTGTTTTATAACTTAATCACAAAAAACATTCAATTGTTCTGTCAGGTTTTATTTGTTTTTGTTTGTGGGCCACAACTGGCAGTCCTCAGATTTACTCTTTCCTAGCTATGCACTCAGAGATCAAGCCTGGAGAGGCTCAAAGAACCAAAACCCCAGGGATGGAACCACAGGCAATATAAGTGCCAAATCCAAAGTACTCTTTCTCTGGTCCCTGTCATATTTGATTTGTAATAAGAGCAAATAACTTCATGAAGCTTCTGACAGTTAAGGAAACAGAAGACAGTCATTACAAATCATGTCAGAAAATGCCCACCACAACCTGATTTGAATATCTTTTTGTTTTTGTTTTTTGAGCCATACCTGGTGATGCTCAGGGCTTACTCCTGGCTATGCACTCAGAAAATGCTCCTAGCTTGGGAGACCATATTCGACGCTGGGGGATCAAATCACGGTTCATCCTAGGCTAACGCCAGCAAGGCAGATGCTTTACCGCTCCGCGCCACCACTCCGGCCCGATTTGAATATCTTTTTTTTTTTTTTTTTTGGTTTTTGGGTCACACCCGGCGTTGCTCAGGGGTTTTACTCCTGGCTGTCTGCTCAGAAATAGCTCCTGGCAGGCACGGGGGACCATATGGGACACCGGGATTCGAACCAACCACCTTTGGTCCTGGATCGGCTGCTTGCAAGGCAAACGCTGCTGTGCTATCTCTCCGGGCCCCGATTTGAATATCTTTATCTTTAGTGGGAGATATGTATATCCACATAAATATTTGAGTATAACTATGATTGCTTATTTGAAGTACAATTTTGATGAGAATTATTTGATTAGGTTATACATAAGTTTGTTGCTGAGTCAAGTGCTGTGCCTGCCTTTTAAGACTTTTATGCATATGATACCCCTTCAGTAACAATATTGCAAGCCACATCTAAAAGGAAAAAGAGAGGAGAGAGAGATAAAAAAAAGAGAAAGAGAAAGAGAAGAAAAATGTCTTCTATAGAAGCAGGCAGCAGAAAGGGCAGGGGGAAGATGGGAGGGAAACTAAAGAAATTGGTGGCAGGAAATGTTCATTGTTAAAGGGATGGGTGATGGGATTGTATGACTGAAAGTCAACAATGAACGACTTTGTAACTGTACCTCACAGTGATTCAATTAAAGAACTTCTTTAATTAATTAAAAATAAATAAAAGGATAAATAATGAGTAAAAAGGCTTTTATGTATAAAATACTTTAAATAATAAAAATGTTGGGAACTAGGAATACAGTTCATAGTGTAAAGCACATGCTTTGTATGTGTAAGACCCAGGCTTTACTCTCCAGCATTGAAGGTAATAAGAGTAAGTGAGATCCTTCTACTTCTTGTTCAGGTACCTTTCAAACTGATGTTTCTATATCAAGTCTGGGAGAAAAGTAAATATTAGTACCTCAAAGGTTGTTTCTGTTTCCTATAGTTGTTTTTCCTGGATTTAGTCCCCAGGGTTTGATCACTTCTGTGCATGGATAAACTATTTGAGTGCCTGAATCTGGACCTAAAAAAAAGTTTCTTTTCTCACTGCGCAAAGGTAAGTTCAACTGTTCTCCAGATCTCTCTGATGCTCTTCCTTTCAGAGCATAACTCTGTATCTTCTACCCTTATAATCCCTTTTAGCCTTGGTTTTAAATGCTCTGCTCATTGTATTTCTAGGTCAGGGATGGTGAACAAATTCGACACAAAGAGCCAAAATTTTAAACTTTGAGGGTCAGAGAGCCACACCAAGGAGTGACCTGCCAAAAGAGACAAACACTCCTCACAAAAAAGCATATCATTTTAACAATGATATATTAAACACATACTGCATTTTGCCATTTTGAGTGAGGGTCAAACTCCTGCAGTGACGATGAGGGTATGCTGCCTCCTCCACACTAAGAACTAACGGCCAGATGTGACACAACATGTGCCACACGGGTCGTCCCCCCCTCACTGGCCCTTGCAGTTGTTTCCAAGGGGTGGGGCTTGGGATGAAGCAGCCCTGGGGGCGGGAGGGACTCCGCACTCGGAGATCTCTCCTCAGGGGTCCCTCCTCAGAAGCAGCAGAACAAAATCCAAACTCGGCAAAGAGTCACAGTATACAACATCATGATAAGAGGCAAAGGGCCGCTTTCATTTTGGCCGGGAGCCGCGTGTGGCTTGAGAGCCGCGTGTTCGCCACCCCTGTTTTAGGTCGTTTCTGAGGAAACATATTGATAAGCAGTTTTAGATGTGCTGTTTCTGTAGGAGGAGGTGAGTTAAGATTCTCCTTATGCTGCCATCTTAAACCTGCCTCTGTGTAAATGATTTTAAAATATTATTTTCTCAACAAAAACATAGTAAGTCTCTATTTTTCAAGTCTACTCTTGTAACTTCTCTGTAAACATTTGCAGCAATATTTTTATAGATCTTCAAATTTGGGTCTTTCTTTGTGATCGTTATAAATACTGTTTCTATTTCACAGCATTGTTATGCATAGAAAACAAACTCCACCTCTCTGAACTTCTCATGTTTATCTTTAAATTGGACCTGTTTACTTCTGCCTCTCATGAATACAGTGAATGTTAAATGAGGTGGTAAATTTAAGGGTCCCAGAGCAGTTCATGGCATACCAGGTGTTCAACATGTGGTAGCAAGAATTGTTAATTTGGAAGAAATTGTAGAACTGCATTAGATATCCATGAACATACTAGACCATAAAAAAAATTCCTCTTCTGCATGACAACTTTTTATGCACCTGGCACAATTAGCTTACCAATCTTTTGACGTGAGGCAATGGAATAAAAAAAATCAATATTACAGGTTGGAAGCTGGGGGCTTTTACTCATTTTTTTTTTGCTCAGTCCTGTTTCACCCTCCCTTTGAGATTCACCTAAATACTTGTGAGACGAAAGCTATTTGATTTCTGATTGAAGTGGAAATTCCTATCATGTTCTGCCATTAAGTATGATTTGGTGTTCGAATGATGCATGAATATCTATCAGGGATAAACAGTTGTCATTTATGGCTTCACTATCTTAATCCTACTTATGCTTATACTAGGACTCTGTGTGATGAGTCCAAATGACAGGATGGTTCTCTATGATACTTCTTCATGATGATGCTATGACTTGATTTTAGAGACTGATTCCATCTGAGGGTTCTTTGTGGTGATTTTAAGTGATGACCAATGAGTACTCTATCCCTTATTCCATTTTAAAGAGGAATTTTCACTGGGATTTCCTCAAGCCTGTTGTAGAAAGATATGTAGTGAATAGAAAAATGAGAGAAAAGAAAAAGTTGGTAGAGGAATTTAGAGGAATAAAATGGGACATAAGTAGAAGTTTGTGGGAATGAATTGGGGACTGGAAGAGGATTGGGAATAAAGAAAGAAGATAAATTAAATAAAATAGAGCAAAAGAAAATGAAAAGAAAAGTATGAGATTATTCTATTTCTGCAAAAATAATCATAGTGGAAATGTCCCAAAATGTTGCCAACAATACATTCTGTGACTAAGTCATTATGCAGAGAGATGAGCTAGGGGCTGAAGGACAGAATTAATATAGTAAGTAATTCTATCCCTTTGGCAATGTCTTTCTGCATGAAATAATGATTTTATGTCTCACTTCTCTCCAGCCTGCACATTCCTCATAACAAACAGTTCCACAGTGAGTGACTATTTATGTTTCAAGGCAACAGCATCGGCATAATGGACTATCCTCTGAATCTTTCTCTGCAAAGGAATGCCAAGGCCACCTAGGAAACCTGAGAGTGCTTTCCAGCTGGGACTAATGTTTCTGCTGCTGAGGAAATGGAGTCTGGATTTAGAGTCAGGAGGATCTCCATACCAGCCCTTCCAGTGGTACTGACTTGCCCTCACTGCATCTCACTTGCTTCATTTAAACTTCGGGGTGCTTGGATCTGGCTCACTCATGAAAACATATAGATCACTGCCTGGAACACAGACAGACTTCAATACTGGTTGACTTGCAAATCTCCAATCTCCTTTCAGACTGTGCTTGCAAGAACATAAAACTGGGTGGAAAAAAATCCTGCCTGTGAATAAAGACTGAAGAAGTAAGTACTCCTTCAATTTCTCTCACATTCTTAGGAAAATTTACTTAAGTCACTCAATAATATTTAAGACTTCCCCTCTTCCAAGCTCTGTATTGTACAGAGGGATCAAATAGATGTGAAGCCTATCTTTATTTTATATCTACTATTGTACATTCACTATGTGCTATATGTTCATCCCAGAAGTTCATTCATACTCAATGCATTTTATAAGAAGATCACAGAGATGGAGAGAGAGAACATTAGGTAAGGCTAACCCAGTTTCAATCCTTGGCATCCATATGGTGCCCTGATCCCTGCCACTAATGATTCCCGAGAATCAGGAGAGTACAGAGCCTGGAGTAAATTTTAAGCACACCCCATTGACCCCCCTCAAAAATGTAAATTGATAGTAAACTAGCTTCATAGATTAATACTATCTCAAATGAGCCCTTTAATGTTATATTTTGAAGCAACCTGTATTTAAAGGTGGAAATGTATAATACCTGAGCTTGAATTCTCACAGCCTCTTTGCTGTGTTGTCCTGGATGTCCCTTAATTTTCACATGGCCTAATCAGGGAGAAAGATATGCAGATAAGTACAAAAAAATGTTCTGAGAACTCATAAATTCAATGGACTCACACACAATGGAGAGTATTTGAAATATCAGCTGATACCAGTTCTAGGACTCTAGGGATGTCTTGACAAGGGAATAAACATCTGATTGGAGTCATCCAAATTAGCAGAATGGTGCCACAAAGTACTGCCTTCCGGAGTGGAGGAAATGTCCAGTTCAGATAACTTCAATATTTACAGGGTAGACAATAAAGAGATTCCAAGTTCTTCAAGGCTTCAAAAAAAGTGCTCCCTGAGAAAATGGCAGGAGATAGAGTGGGAGGGACTTGATGGAACTAGAATGGGGGGGGGGGACTTCATTGCCTGACTGGTGAGTTTGTACTTTATCCTTGAGGCAATAGAAAGCTACTGAAGCATTTTATAAGAGAAATGACACAATACAGATTGGTGTTTTACACAGATTGTCCCTGTGTGTGAATTAATGGCTGTAGTTCAATGCAGATGAGGTCAGATGGTGCTGAAAGCTTAGGTAAGGAAGAATAAGGTCTTGAATTAAGGCACTGAGAGTAGAATAATAAGAATGAATTGATGAAAAATTTAAGGGGAGAGATCAATCCATAGTTGTGAGCTTGTGTATATACACAAAGAAAGGCAGAAAAAGACTTAAGAAGGCTAGTAAGCAGTCTAGGAGAGTAAAAAAGTTCAACCAGGCACCCTTGTAACAGTAACCTTTTTTGTCCCACATCACCAACCCAGAGAGCCTGGCTTGATATTTGTAATGATCAGCTAAATTCCTAAGGTCCGCCAGTTTAAGAAGAACTGGAGAAAACTTTGATTGTCCCAGTTCATTGTCCTTTTGAGCTGAAGGGAAATTACATCATCTAGAAATCCATAGCAAGTTCAGAGCCCAAAGCAGCTATTTGTCTCTGATTCACCAAGACAGATTTCTTGGTGACACTGGACAAACTTAGAGCCATGTGTCCCCCTCAATTTATTTCCAGATTTGCTGCTTCCATGCATGCAGCAGACCCTGGCATTATAGAATCTCCAGAATGAGAGTAGGAGACATAATCTAATACTGGATATTGGTGATCCACAGATGTTATCTCTCCATGTCATTTCAGACAAGGTCTATTGAATCGTCAGTTCAAAATAGGTCTCTTGGGGCCGAGAGATAGCATGGAGGTAAGGCATTTGCCTTGCATGCAGAAGGACAATGGTTTGAATCCTGGCATCCCATATGGTCCCCAAAGCCTGACAGGAGCGATTTCTGAGTGTAGAGCCAGGAGTAATCCCTGAGCACTGCCGGGTGTGACCCAAAAACAAAAACAAAAACAAACAAACAAAAAACCCAAAAAAAACCAAAACAAACAAACAAACAAAACAAAATAGGTCTCTGAAACTCAAACATATTTCCACTTTAGTGTGTGGCCATCTACAGATTCAACTGTTCCCAGTGTGATGGAAGCAAAGGGAGGAGTCTGATTTCTGGTAACATTGAGCTCAGCCTGTTTTTCCAGAAGTGGGCACTATTATAACACTCAGGGGGTGCTGTGGAACATTTAGGAGGGTGCAGTTGGTGGGTGCACTTGTTTAACTTAAAGAATGTAGGTTTCCGGGGCCGGGCGGTGGCGCTAAAGGTAAGGTGCGCCTGCCTTGCCTGCGGTAGCCTTGGACGGACCGCGGTTCGATCCCCCGGTGTCCCATATGGTCCCCCAAGCCAGGAGCAACTTCTGAGTGCATAGCCAGGAGTAACCCCTGAGCGTTACCGGGTGTGGCCCAAAAACAAAAAAACAAAAACAAAACAAAAAAAAAAGAATGTAGGTTTCCATGGGACAATGTTTTTATTTTCTGAAAAGGTAACAATAAGCCAAATAAGTTCAGAGGTCCTGATAGACAATCTTTTCAATGTAGGGTGGAGAGAAGATAGCATTCATACCAATATAAAAAGAACAGAGCATTCATGCCAATATAAGATAGAAACTGTTGGTATTAAGGACTGAGACCAAGCTAACAGGTCACTGCAAAAGAGAAGAGAATCTTTTACTTAATGAGGTCAAAGGGGGCACTCCTGAGTGCATGAGAGTGACTATAATAAAATATGGAACAGGATAAAGTGTAAGAGATCCCTAAAAGAAGTCCACCTTTACCAGGAATCAGACAACTCTTAAAAGATTGCTCTCCTAAAGCCAGGGAAATAGGATAAGGGTTAGGACATGTGCCTGTCATGGGTTCAATACCTAGCACTAGGGGCTGAGCGGTGGTGCAGGTAGTAAGGCCTCTGCCTTGCCAGCACTAGCCTCGGATGGACCGTGGTTCAATCCGCCAGCGTCCTATATGGCTCCCCAAGTCAGGAGCGATTTCTGAGTGCACAGCCAGGAATAACCCCTGAGCATTATCGGGTGTGGCCCTCCAACCCCCCCCCCCAAATACCTGGCATTACACACTCCTTCTCCACTACCACAATATCTATTTTAGCCTCGGAGACTCTCAATAGCACTGAGGTGACCCTAATGGTACACAGCACTACAACACACACACACACACACACACACACACACACCACCACCACCACCACCACCACCACCACCACCTCCACCACCATTGCTTTTCTAATCTCAGTCTCTAACTCAAGAAGAATCTTGTTGCTTACACCACTTTGGGGGTGGGGTCGGACCACACCCGATGATGCTCAGGGGTTATTTCTCCATATACTTTCAGAAATCACTCCTGGCTTGGAGGACCATAAAGGACGCACAGGGGCATCGAACCTCGGTCCGTTCTAGGCTAGCATGGACAAGGCAGACGCCTTACCGCTTGTGCCACTGCTCTTGCCCCGACTTTTTGAAACAATAGACCAGATCTGTCCATCATTGGATGCTCTTGCAGAGCAAAAGGACCTTTAGTTTTGTGACAGACAAATCCAAGTTGAGTCCATAAGGTTACCCTTGCTAGCTTTATGTAAACTATATGTGCCATCCCAGCCTTGGTCTCCACACTGGCAAATGAATACTAAAACTGCCTTGCTTCCTAGTGATTTCTGAAAAGTTAATGCCATCACAAGATTAACGTAACCTATACATCAAGTACTCAACATCTGACAATACTTTGTAACTTGGATGTCAGAGTTCACTTGAAAATACACCCCATTGGCACACAAGAGAAACACAGAATGCAGTTCTTTCTCTGATCACTGGCTTTCTCCAGTTCCTGCTTTATTGAAATTCTTGTTAAGCTGTTAAGTTTACCCAGTCTTCTGGTTATAAACTCTAACATCCTAAATGAGACCTGTGTCACCAATAGACTTGTGAGCTCAACTAGGCATGTGCAGAGTGGGAGAGTATGCACATTCTTGGGCCACAGGTGACATTTCTTAGATATGGGGTCAGATCTTCCAGTCTGTTATTTGGCAGAGGCAGCTGCCAAACAAGACCAGGCCAAAATCTTTGGGCTGCCACACAAGTTAGAACTTGTCAAGCAAAGGTGCTTTCTACTGCATGCTCTCTCTCTCTCTCTCTCTCTCTCTCTCTCTCTCTCTCTCTCTCTCTCTCTCTCTCTCTCTCCCATTTGCCTCTTTTGTCTTCTTTTAAATTGCATTATGGCTTGAAACTTCTTCTTCTTCTTCTTCTTCTTCTTCTTCTTCTTCTTCTTCTTCTTCTTCTTCTTCTTCTTCTTCTTCTTCTTCTTCTTCTTCCTCCTCCTCCTCCTCCTCCTCCTCCTCCTCCTCCTCCTCCTCCTCCGGCTCGGGGAACCATATGGGATGCTGGAAAACGGAGTCCATCCGGGGTTGGCTGCAAGCAAGGCAAATGCCCTACTGCTGTGCTATTGCTCCAGCCCCACAACTTGAAACTTCTTAAACTTAAAACTGTTTAAAATAGAGATAGCACAGGGACGTTTGCCTTGCAAGCAGCCAATCCAGGACCTAAGGTGGTTGGTCCCCCATGCCTGCCAGGAGCTATTTCTGAGCAGATAGCCAGGAATAACCCCTGAGCACCACTGGGTGTGGTCCAAAATCCAAAAAAAAAAACAAAAAAAAAAAAAAAACAAAAACTTTAAAATACAATAGCTCTTCGTTATAATTTTTTCTTAGAGCATGCTGACTTTCCTTCCTTCTATTTCTTTTCCCCTAACTAAGCTACCTTTTATTATGAAGCCTACTTGTGAATTCTTTCGGAGGCTGGACTGCAAATGCAAAAAATCAGAATCCCAAACTTTATATCTTTACCTGAGCCCTCTTTTCCTGTATTAAATTTATGGGCACTATAACTTAACCTCCATTAAGAGCCCTTCCTCCTAACCTAAATTTTTTCCAAGAGGATAGTTTTCCGAGGCCACCAACTTCCCTCTTTGGGTAAGGTTCAAAAAGCAGGTATAACTAGTAAAAATGGGAGGTGTAGAAGTGTAAAATTCAAATAGGAGTTTCTCTTGCCAGTTTAGGTGTCCACCTAGCCTTAATAGTAGTTGCAGCTCTTCCAGAGGTGCAATTTTTTGTTTTGTTTTGTTTTGGAGGGGCACACCCAGCGGCAATCAGGGATTACTCCTGGCTCTTTGCTTAAAAATCACTCCTGATAGGCTTGGGGGTGGGAGGTTTATGGGATACTTCAGATTAACTAGGGTCCTTCCTGTGCCAGTCACTTGCAATGCAAACGCCCTACCAATGAGCTATTGCTCCTGCCCTCAGAGGTGCAATCTTAAACCAATGAGCCTCGAGTATTCTAGTCATCAATACCAGCAAGATTATCTGCATTAGAAGCATCCCCTCCTTTTATCGCTGCAGAGAGATAATTTTAATGGAAATAATCTTTCTTTCTTTCTTTCTTTCTTTCTTTCTTTCTTTTTCTTCTTTCTTCTTTCTTTCTTTCTTTCTTTCTTTCTTTCTTTCTTTCTTTCTTTCTTTCTTTCTTTTCTTTCTTTCTCTTTCTTTCTTTCTTTCTTTCTTTCTTTCTTTCTTTCTTTCTTTCTCTTTCTTTCTTTCTTTCTTTTTTCTTTCTTTCTTTCTTTCTTTCTTTCTTTCTTTCTTTCTTTCTTTCTTTCTTTCTTTCTTTCTTTCTTTCTTTTCTGTCTTTCTTTCTTTCTTTCTTTCTTTCTTTTTCTTTCTTTCTTCTTTCTTTCTTTCTTTCTTTCTTTCTTTCTTTCTTTCTTTCTTTTTTCTTTCTTCTTTCTTTCTTTCTTTCTTTTCTTTTTCTTTCTTTTTCTTTCTTTCTTTCTTTTTCTTTTCTTTCTTTCTTTCTTTCTTTCTTTCTTTCTTTCTTTCTTTCTTTCTTTCTTTCTTTCTTTTTCTTCTTTCTTTCTTTCTTTTTCTTTCTTCTTTCTTTCTTTCTTCTTTCTTTCTTTCTTTCTTTTCTTTCTTTCTTTTTTCTTTCTTTCTTTCTTTGTTTTTTATTTCTTTCTTTCTTTCTTTCTTCTTTCTTCCCCTCCTTTTATCGCTGCAGAGAGATAATTTTAATGGAAATAATCTTTCTTTCTTTCTTTCTTTCTTTCTTTCTTTCTTTCTTTTTCTCTTTCTTTCTTCTTTTCTTCTTCTCTTCCTTCTTCTTCCTTCCTTTCTTCCTTTCTTCTTTCTTTCTTTCTTTCTTTTCTTATTTTATTTATTTATTTTGGCTAATAATCTCTTTCTCTCTCTTGACTTTTTTATTTTATTATTACTGAAACAATTGTCATCTACAAAGTCTTTCATAGTTGAATTTGAGATATAGAATGAGTCAGGGCCTTTCCCACCACCAGTGTCAACCTCTCTCCACCCATGGACTCATAGTGCATCCTATCCCACCACCCTTTGCCCCTGACCTGCCACTGTAACAGGCCACTTTGAGTTTAGATTGTTACAGTTTAGGTCCCTTTATTCTATTATCATTGACTTCAGCTTGGATATTTAGTTCTGGCCTTATTTATTCCCCTGCCAGTGCATCCAAGACCACTTGGCCCCTGGTTCACAGTCTTTCCTTATTCCTTTCCTTAGTTTTATAAAAAATAATATAGGAACATGAGGTAAAATAATGTAATCTGTGTCCTACCTTTCTATGATAAAGGAAGGAGCCCCGATTTAAAGGATAAGAGATAAAAAAACTGCAATAAATAATTTTAAAAAGGTGTGTGCATGCCAGGATTTTGTTTGTTTGTTTGTTTTTTACATGGGCACAGTAAAATATGGGGACAATAGAAAAGAAAAACCTTTGGCAAAATAACAGGGAGACCTTTCCCATGAAGCATCCTGGCATAAGACCAACTACAGGCTCCAGGAATACTAAGTTGTCAAATCCCAAAGGCTTTCTTTGTGGTCCCAGTAAAAGCTCTATACAATCATGTTTGTTGTAGTCAAGTTTCTGTAGTTAGAGATCTTGGTTTTTGCACTGATCTTATATCGAAGTCAGGGTGACATGAAGTATCTTCTGGTGAGCTTTTGGACACTTATCTAATTGTATGAGTTTTTTCTCCCCTATTCTCATGATAATTGCACCCTGTGTTTTTTTTCTTATCTCTAATTTACTATTCACCTGGGAAGTGTCCCTTTGATATTAATTCTTTATTGCCATATCCTGCTCTCTGTCTCTAAACTTTTCCCTGAGCTGAGTTATGCTGCACAAAATAAGCAAGGCATGGAAGTTAGGATATCCTGACAAACTTGTGACATACATAAATTACATTCACCCTAACTTCAGCATACTCTTCTGGAATGGCTGTAAAGTAGAAACTGTCCCTTTCTCAGGATCTTTTACTTCTCCTCTAATGTTCTAGAATGTTTGAAGCCCAAGTTCTTGTTCTCGCCGTGGTGGCACTGATGAGCTCCTGGCTTCACCAGTGGCTCTGCCTGCTCTGTTGCCTTGGCTCTGTCCACCACAGGTGCTCTGACCATGAGTGTTTGATACCTCCTTGACTGGTTGTATTGTTGCTACTTTGTTCCTTGAGCATGCTTCAAAGCATGCCTTCTTTGAGTCATCTACCCAGCTATGAATTTTTAAACATACTTTTAAAAACATGATTAATTTTAAATATTGACTGTAAATTAAAAAAATAATTACTTTATTTAAATTCACGTGATTACAAGGTTGTCCATAAAGCAGTTATGCTTTTTCCTGGAAATTTTATCATCCCTTACTCTATTTCTCACAATATTCTCTAGCACATTTCTTCTGTATTCTTATTAGGTTATTTCACTGTAATTACTGAGGCCAAGACCTACCATGCCTGTTCCAACCATTTCCTTCCCAGCCCCCAACTGAACCATTTTTATTCATTGCTTCAATTACCATCAAGTAACTGATAACTACAAAGTTTATCATTCCGGCCCAGATCTGTCCTCTGAGGCCCATTACAGGTATCTGACTGCTTGAGATCACTACACAACTATTTCATGGTCCCCACTGCAACCTGCAGTACTGCCAAGATTCTACTCATGATTTCTGTCCCTTAACACTTCTGGGACTCAAACTGATTGTTGTTCCTGTCATTTTTTGTCTCACTATAGAGCATTGGAACCATCCAGACATTGGTTTCTAAAACAGAAATCAGTACAAAGGCAATGAAAAGCTAAATAACAAATGAAAACTTAAAAGTTCTTCTGGAGGAGATAATTCAAATTTTTTTTGTTTGTTTTTTGGGTCATGCCTGGCATTGCTCAGGGGTTATGTCTAGCTTTTTGCTGAGAAATTGCTCCTGGCAGGCACAGGGACCATATGAGATACTGGGATTTGAACCATCATCTGTCCTAGATCTGCTGGGTTCAAGTCAAATATCCTACAGCTGTGCTATCTCTCAGGCCCCCTGGAGGAGATATTTGACCTTATGTCGTCCTTCTCAAAGCTTAAGCTAAAGACTTGCAGAACCTTTCTCAGAAACATTTGCTTCAGGTTTGCAAATGCAAGGAAGTGTGCCTCCAAGTGTGTCTCTCCCCTGACTAAAAAATGGACCTTTCAGTTGCAGAATCTAAGACTCATCATGGATCTCATTTTCTGTTTTACCAATGATATTCAAAGATTCAACTATGCTTGCAGAATAGTTCTTTGCAGAAACTTCTTTGTTTTGAGTCAAATATTGTCTCAGCTTTTCCCTTTTTTACAGAGCCTTCAAATTGCAAGCCAGGGTATGGCACTTGCCTTGCATGTGGCCTATCAAGATAATATTGTCATGTAGTCTGCTAATCACTGCTGAAAGTAAATCCTGAGGGCAGACTCAATTGGACCACCTGAGCATTTCAAATCTACATTGTTTAATACTCAATCACACTGAGCTTTGTCTCTGAGTTGAGTGCCACACTGTTTTCCTTGAGCATACAGGTCTCTTACTCCACTGGACCCTTTTCAAGTCACCACAGTGCCTATTTCTACTGCTGCTGTAGTATGAGGCTCTTCCTGAGTTTATTGTCTTTCCAGTCTCCCAACATTTACAGACTTTAGAGGTTTGCTCCTTTTGTGCTTTAGCCAGTAGACAAATCAAAGAAATTGCTGAAAGTACTGATTTATATTACTTGCTACAGGTAAGGAGATCATTTTCAAAATGCTCCACAGCGCTTTTATATTTTTTTCTGTTCTCTTTATATAATGTTGACTTATGGGAAAGTTTGTTGTATGTATTAAAAATTTGAACCAGAAGGGCCAAAATGATAGTAAACTGGCTAAGGTGCTTGCCTTGCATAAGGCTCACCAGGATTTGATCCCTGACATCTCATATGGTCCCCCTTGAACAGTAAGCAGTTAATCCTGAGTGCAGAACCAGGAGTAAGCCTTGAGAGCAACCAGGTGTGACCAAAAAAAGAAAAAAAAAGGAAAAGAAAAAGTTTGGACTGAATGTGGTGCAGTGTTAGAGCATATGCTGTAAGTGTATAAAGCCCTGGAAGAAAAATTGAAGAGACGAAAATAATAAAGAAAAGAAAGAAAGAAAGAAAGAAAGAAAGAAAGAAAGAAAGAAAGAAAGAAAGAAAGAAAGAAAGAAAGAAAGAAAGAAAGAAAGAAAGAAGAAAGAAAGAGAAAGAGAGAGAGAAAGAAAGAGAGAGAGAGAGGAAGGAAGGAAGGAAGGAAGGAAGGAAGGAAGGAAGGAAGGAAGGAAGAGAAGAAAGAAGACAGAAAGAAAGAAAGTTGGAAGGGAAGAAAGAAAGTTGGAAGGGAAGAAAGAAAGAAAGAAAGAAAGGAAGGAAGGAAGGAAGGAAGGAAGGAAGGAAGGAAGGAAGGAAGGAAGGAAGGAAGGAAAGAAATCTGGAAGGGAAGAAAGAAAGAAAGGAAGGGTGGAAGGGAAGGAGGCAGGAAGGGAGAGCAAAGAGTGAAGGAAGGAAGGGAGGGAAACAGGGATGGAGACAAAGAGTGAAGGAAGGAAGGAAGGAAGGAAGGATGGAAGGAAGGAAGGAAGGAAGGAAGGAAGGAAGGAAGGAAAGAAGGGAGGGTAACAGGGATGGAGACAAAGAGGGAGGGAAGGAAGGAAGGAAGGAGGGAAGGAAGGAAGGAAGGAAGGAAGGAAGGAAGGAAGGAAGGAAGGAAGGGAGGGAGAAAGGAAGGAAGGAAGGAAGGAAGGAAGGAGGAAGGAAGGAAGGAAGGAAGGAAGGAAGGAAGGAAGGAAGGAGGAGGCTGGGAGGGAGGGAAGGTCTCCCAAGCATCCCTGCGAATGACCCTGGAGATTACGGAGGTGGTAGTACTCCTTTAACACCCAAGCACTGTTCTGGTGGTTCCCAGCACCTCAGTGTCATAGTAGTACCATATCTTCAGGTTTTTATAAAGACACAATAATTTGGGTAACTGACAATCACCTGGAGTGACCCTCAGTGGGTGAAAATCTAAGGGTATGGTGCAACCTAGGGTAAGTCTCCAGTGAATGTCAATGTGACATGAGACCAGAACTAGTGACAGGCTTCCCCAGGGAGCTGTGAATTAATATGCAGATACATAGGTCTTCTCCCTGCTGAGTTTACTGATACATATTTGTGAGTAGAATAAGCATTCAGTAAAGCATATTCCGTCTCTTCACCAGGGTTTTGATCTGACACTAGTGGGTACAAAACCCAGTGCATTAATCCCATGCATGTAACAATCCTATGTTCTATGGACCTGACCAGATGTTCTCAAGCACCACTCCCAAAAATGATGTCCTGGAGGATGAAACTAAAATCTGGGGAGA
This sequence comes from Suncus etruscus, assembly GCF_024139225.1. Classification (NCBI taxonomy): domain Eukaryota; kingdom Metazoa; phylum Chordata; class Mammalia; order Eulipotyphla; family Soricidae; genus Suncus; species Suncus etruscus. The sequence continues at coordinate 62,683,339 of NC_064862.1, read as the reverse complement.
CATTTCCCACCTGTCTAAGGGAGATTCAAGTGAATTCAGACACCCACTGAATCTCAGACTGGCATGTTTGAGGATGCATTAGAAGGGGGGGTTGGTGATGAGATATTCTTCCTCCTGTAGATTGCAAACATGACACCAAGTAAATGAAAAACCCACAGTTCCATCTCTTCCTAAGGGCTAGGACAGCCTCATAACAGGAGGCATAGTAGAGATAAAGGCGATAGTCAGTGAAAAGGCATAGTATAGAGAAGGGTCATAGTACAGGAAAGTAAAATCAAGAGCTGCTATCTAGTTTACCCAGGGTCATAGAGGACAAAGCTGTCACCTCCCCAATTGCAGCCTCAGTAGGTGGAAACCCAAGATCAGAGTACACAATCTCTGCCCTAAGGCTAAGTTCCCGGTGTTAAACTGAGAGCTGTTAATCTATGGCTAAAAACATGGTGGAGCAGAAAATTATCTCCCAACAGCCTGGAGGCAAGGTGTAAAACCCTGAATGATGCATTCTTTTATTCTCTGAGTCAGCTAGCTGTCACCAAAAGGGTGAGAACCCACAGTCCCTTGGGTTAGAGAGCCATTACCCAACCAGTGAAAAACCCATACTTTTATTTTTTTTTTCACTTTTTTGCTTCACTTGCCCTGAGCACCCAGAACAGGATCCACTTTATGTTTGAACTGAAGTTATGTCTCTGACTCACAGTAGAGCTATTGATTCTGCTACTTTGGTTCTCAAAGTTCTCTATTTCTGGGTCCTTGTGACAGCATGTAAGATTAGTATAACAAGCACAAAATACCTTCAATTTATTTATAGCAAATTTATTTATAGCAAAATTTATAACATTTATAAATTATAAAAATTTAGAACAATTTTATTCAACAGTTCACGTAGTTATATCTGTAGGTTGAAGCAGCCACAGAAATAGGAACCACGATGTTTGGGACAACAACCTTAGGCACCTTAACTTGCTTGCTCAATTAGTTGTTGCCTAGTTCACTACTTATAGCTTTACCATTCTGCTGGTTTCAGTTAGTCTGACTACAATGTCTTCTTGACATTAGTCCATACTGTCTGTCTGTCTGTCTGTCTGTCTGTCTGTCTGTCTCCTATACAGTGGCCTATTTGTCTCTCTATATCTATAATTTATTCCCATTATTAGCTATTTCTGCTTTCAGACTAGCTACACCTCATCAAGTAAAATTGACAATGGCTAATCAAATCGTGGATATTCTAGGCAGCTAAGTTTTATAAATGACCAAACAAAGGTTTTAAATATATCAACACCTATCTCCAGCTTCATACTACCCCTTAACATGAGGGAAGGCTCTCAAAGTGGCAGAGTGAATGAGTGGCATGTGGGAGAACAGACATTTGATCTTGAGCTCTTTGTAATCCACTGGACTCTGCTAGGTTCAATAGCATTGTGATCCTAAGTGACACCAGAATTGGCCTCCACATTACTACTGGAAAAATATAGTGGAGGAACTCTAAGGTAAGTTAAAACACCGTACAACAAAATAAAATTGGGGAGACAGGTCAAAGGGTTGGCCACATGATTTTTATGTAGGATGTTCAGATTCAATACCTAGTACCACATGGTTCCCTGAGTACTTCTGGGAGCAAGCCCAAAGCTCAGAGCTGAAAATAGCTCATTAGTATTATCAGATGAAACTCCCCCAACGTAAATAAAAGAAAAGAAAACATTGATAAATATTTCCTTGAAGAAATATTTTATTATTCAGAGTGACAATGATGGACTTAACTC